>NC_142033.1:59666198-59967071 GCF_982192425.1 Myodes glareolus | reverse complement strand
ATATGTAGGGATGAAGGCTCTATATAGACACCAGCTCAGCTTCTCCATGTTCAAGGAGTTAATAGGTGTTGTCTTCAGCAATAGGGCCTTGCTTTCAGTTTTAAAGAGTAAACTATAGTCTTGGAAATAGCCTGAGTTGTTTGGGGGCTCCCATAGACCCCTTTGACCAATAACTCAATTAGATATAACATAATCCTTATTCTGAAAGCTTCATTTGGTGACAAGAAATTGCTAGTTTAGGTGCTGTCTCCCCCATTATTTGGGTAATAACATTTATATAACCTTCACATACTTATAAATTTTAAAAAGCTTCTACAGTGTTAGTTTTTCATATTATCTCTCAAATGGCTCTTAATTTTGGTATCTCTTCTATCCCACTTTCCTCCCTCTCCCAACTTGATCATCAATTTCCGCCCCTCCCACCCCATATATAACTATTTATTTTATTCCTTCCCCCTCTTTTTTGAGATAAGTCTCACTCTGTATCCCTGGCTCTCCTGGAACTCATAATTTCCCCTTTCTAAGGAGATCTATCTGCTACTCCCCACCCCCTTCCAGTTACTATATACCTTACTTCTTGTGGCTTGTACCTATGGCTTGCAGCCTTTTAAATCATTGAATTAACAGCTAATATCCACGTATAAGTGAATACATACCATATTTGTCTTTCTGGGTCTGGGATATCTCACTTAGGATTATTTTTCTAGTTCCACCCCTTTACCTAAAAATGTTATGGGTTTTTTTGTTTTTTTGTTTGTTTGTTTAGAAGTTGAATAATGCTCCACTGTGAAGTTGTGCCACATTTTCTCTGTTGAGGGACATATAAATTACTTCTAACTTCCGGTAATTAACATGGTTAAGCAAGGATCTCTGTGTGTTGACAAAGGTTTCTTCTCTGCATGGTTCTGAAGCCTTCGGTACAAAAGAAATACACAGAGGTCTACAAAAGTAATAAATTGGTTGACCTAGTAACTCAGGCTTCTTATTAACTCTTATATCACACATTAACCCATAATTCTTGTCTGTGTTAGCCACGTGACCATATATCAGTGAGGCATTCTCATCTTACTTTCTCTGTGTCTGGGTGATAGTTGCAGACTGAGCCTTTCCTCATCTCAGAATTCTCCTGTTCTTTTTACCCCAACTATACTTCCTGCCTAGCTTCTAGCCAATCAGCATTTTATCAAACAAGTATCAAATCTTTACAGGGTACAAGACCATTGTCTCTCAGTACTCCCCCCCCCCATTTTTTTTTTCAAACAAGAACTCTGAAACTAATTTTCTTTGTTTCGCTTTTTTCCTGACCATTATCCATCACTTTCTAAACAAAGAAAAACACCCATAATCCATTATTTTGAGGAATGTGAGCATAGTTTTCTAGGCTACTTCTTGCTGAATGAGGGCACTGATAATCTTATGGGGTCCTAAAGAAAATTTAGAATTATGGTCAAGTTCTGACTGGAATATTCTGTGAGCTTGATCATCTCAGCCAGCAGTCTTGAGGCTGTTCTGGATGTAGAACACAAAGGAAACTCCAACAAAGGTTCTCTGAATGTTGGATCATCTGGGACATCTGTTCCTATCAGAGATTTTTCAGGGGGTCTTCCTTGGTCAAATCTGATTTTTCTTAATACAGAATGAATCCATAACCTCCCATTTCCTGTGGAAATAAAAGCAAAACCTCTTCTCCAAAGTAACATATATTTTGACTTAAAATTTGAAGTCAAGGCATTTTCAAAACATATTTGTTGGATTAATCCAGCATCATTTATAATAAAATGTCTTTTAGCAACTGTTAGCCATCAATTAATTCAGACAACAGAATAACATATAGTATCCAGATTCTCTGTGTTTTTTCCATCTTTACATGGCTTTATTTTAAACTCTTTTTTTTATTTTTATTTTCAATTTTTGTTTTTTTGAGACAGGGTTTATCTGTGTATTTTTGGCTGTCCTGAAATTCACTCTATAGATCAGGCTGTTCTTGAACTCACCAAGATCTGCCTGTCTCTGCCTCCCACATGTTGGTATTAAAGATGTGTGAGATGACCTGACTACTTTCTTCTCTCTCTCTCTCTCTCTCTCTCTCTCTCTCTCTCTCTCTCTTCTTTCTTTTAAGGATTTTTATCATTTTTTCTTCTCTCCCAAGCCTTCATATATTTTTAAACACACTGTAAACCGTTTAGAGGTCTTTTTTTTTTGTCTGAATCTATCTTTACTGTATATCACACTTTTTCTGACCACATGAGTTTTTAATTTGCTAGGTGATATAGCTAGGATTAAAGCCATGGCTTTGATGCCTGGATACACCCCATTCATTGCTTTCTTCTTAGAGCGCTTGTTGAGCTTCATGGTGGAGGTATTGGCACGAGCCATGTTTATTGTGACAACTCTATGGAGTTTCAGGGTCCCTGCCACAAGCAAGAAGTATTGTCAGCTATTCATAAACACCATTGTAGTGTTTGGTGGTGGTGGTGGGGCTCTTAAAAGAGCTGCAAAGTTTTTGCAGCTAAAACTGAGTCAGGAAGCCTCTCTTAAATGAAATGTACTTGTCTCTATCAAATGGAGCCCACCTGAGAAAATGCTGCTACCAATATCTTTTATGTCTAGAATTACTTTCCAACATCTCTCAGGTTTTATGTGGATGCAGTTGTCCATGTTGATACTATTTGTTGACAATAGTATTTGAATAGTATTTGAATGACTGCAGTCATTCAGTCCCAAAGAAACACAAAGGGTCTACATTAATTATAAACTAGTTGGCCTATTAGCTCCGGCTTCTTATTAACTCTTATACATAATTCTTGTCTGTGTTAACTATATGACTTGGTACCTTTGATCAGTGAGACATTTTCATCTTGTTTTTGCTGCGGGAGAATTGTCTTTATTCTGTCAATCATGTTTTAAATAAATGCTGATTGACTGGGCAGGGAGTATAGGCGGGTCAACCAGACAGGAAGTAGAGGCGGGGTGATGAGAACAGGAGTATTCTGGGAAGAAGGAAGTTCCTTTGCCATTCCTGCACAGACCACCGAGAAGCAACATGTGACCTGCCCTGCTGTGAAAAATACCGAGCCATGTGGCTAACATAGATAAGAACAATGGTTTAATATAAGCTATAAGAGCTAATAAGAAGCCTGAGCTAATGGGGCAATCAGTTTATAAGGAATGCAAGACTCTCTGTGTGATTTTCTTTGGGGCTTACCAGCTGTGGGAACTTGGCAGGACAGAAACCCCAACAAGCAGGCTCTCATGTTACATGTTCTTTCTGCATCTGGGTGATGGCTATATAATGAACCTTTCCATTCCCAGAATTCTCCTTTTCTGGTTGCCCCACCTATACTTCCTGCCTACCTACTGGTCAATCAGCATTTTATTAAACCAATACAAGTATCAAATCTTTACAGGCTACAAGGCCATTGTCCCACAGCATCTGTGGTATGATTAAATGTCTTTGGGTACATGCCCAAGAGTGGTATAGCTAGATCTTGAGGTAGATCAATTACATCTTCCTGGTGAACTGCCACACAGATTTCCATAGTGACTGTACAAGTTTTCACTCCCTTCAGCAATGGATGAGTGTTTGTTTCCCTTACTCCACATCCTTGCCAGCATGAGCTGTCACTTGTTTTGTTGATTTTAGCCATTCTGATGTGTTTAAGATGAAAATCAAAGTAGTTTTAATTTACCTTTTCCTGGAGACTAAGGATGTTTAGCATTTCTTTATGTGGTTCTCTGCTACTGGAGTTTTCTCTGTTGAGAATTCGCTGTTTAGATCTGCATCCCATTTATAATTGGGTTGTTCTCTTGACATCTATTGCTTAGAGCTTTTTATATATTTTGGAAATTGGACCTCTATCAGATGTCTAGCTGGTAAAAATTTTCTATCATTCTGTAGGCTGCCACTTTGTCTGAATGACAACATCCTTTTCTGTACAGAAGCTTTTTAGTTTCATGCAGTTCCATTTATTAATTGTTGATCTTAGTGTGCTACATTTCCTTAATTGCTAACTGATGTAGGAGGAACCAGCCCTCTGTGGTTGGTTCCATCCCTAGGAAAGTGAATCTGGACTTTTTTAAGAATGTAACTTGGGTAAGTGTGGAGAGCAAGTCAGTAAGCCGTCTTCCCCCATGGTTTCTAGCTCCTGCCTTCAGGTTTCAGTTTGAGTTCCTAACTTGGCTTCTCTAGATAACAGACTGTAATCAATGAGCACAATAAACCATTTTCTCCTCCAAGTTGTTTGGATTTTGATATTTATTGCATTAACAGAAACAAAATTAATAAATTAACTGGTAACTGAGGAAAAACCCAGGACTGACTTGTTATAGATTTTCATGGTATGTACAAGCAAAAAACTTATCTCTGTCTGATTAGAGCACCACACTAGGCGGCAGGGGTGGTTGTGGTGGTGGAATCCCTGTTGAAAATAAATCCCTTTGCTTAACATAGCTTCACACATCTGGTCAGCAGCTTCACTGCAGATGAAGTTTTGTACTTCTGGCAGGCATACACTCATATATGTTGTGTTCTCTCTCTCTTCTCATCTTCTTTTATCTATCTGTCTGCCTATCATCTATCAATTATCTGTCTTCGTCATCATGTCTATCTATTTATCTATCTATCATCTATCATCTATCTATCTATCTATCATCTATCATCTATCTATCTACCTGTCTATCATCTACCTATCATCTATCAATTATCTATTTATCAATTATCTGTCTATCTTCATCATCACGTATATCTATCATCTATCTATCTATCTATCTATCTATCTATCTATCTATCTATCTATCTATCTATCTACCTATCATCTTCCTACCTACCTACCTCTGCCATTTACCCAGGGTGGAGGCAAATGGATAGGCTGGAAGAAATATGCTTGTATAGTTAGAGATCAGGAATGAAGGAGAAAGAAGTGCACGGTTGAACCTGTGCCTAGGAGCTGGAGCAGGTATATCACTTTTATTCTGCTGTAAAGATGGTAAGCAGAACCCGTTTTCCCTAAGGGACAGCTCTAACGCACAGGGGAGCAGAATGACTTAGCCTGTGATGTCAGTTGACTTGATCCTTGCTACCTCTGCTGGGTGATCAGCACATAGTTGGTGGTTTTCTTTTTAAACCATACAAACAGTGCTGCTGTTTCTCTTCATTTTATAGGATTCATTCTAATTTAACAGCCCTTAAACAAATCCAATTACATTATTGTCGCTAATATGTGACTCTTAACTGAAAAGAAAAAAAGAAACAAACTGGTTTCTTAGTTAAAAATCAAAGGGAGGATGCATAAATTGTACCTATTATATTCACTGTATAAACCCTTACTCTACACATCAGCCTCTCTTGATTTTTGTAGGCAGGTCGCAATATGAGCCTCATCTGAATGCTAAGGTTAGCCGTTTTTTTTTTTTTTTGCTTCTTTTTATGCATGGGTTAAAAAATTGAATAATAATGGGTTAAAAAGCAAAGATTAATTTTAAAAAGAGATATTAATCCTTAATGAGACATGAGTGTGAATAGGGAAATGGGGTTTGTATCTCAGGTGCACCAGGTTGTGCCCACTCACTATCTGTAGGAACTTGAAACAATTCAATTATTTTTCTTGTCACTTCCCTCCGTTAATAAAATGGAAACAATGACGCCTAACTATACACAATTACAGCTAGTTAAATGATAGTCCTTTCAATGTATTGGAAAAATATATGTATCTATAAATGCATAAGAGTTCTTTTCTTCATAATGAAATTGCAGGTGAAAGAAACGGGGAGAAATATTTGGAATGCGTGGATTAGCAAGCTGGGTACGCTGCAGGTACATTGCTATGAAAATGTGACTTGTATGAAAAAGAAGGTCATGAATAAAAATGGAGACTACCAATCCAAATATTTCTTTCTTCTTTATTGGAAAGTCAAATAAAGAGCCAAGAAATTTTAAACACAGGAACCATTTTGCTACAATTGTAGTTAGACTTATTTTTCTCTTTATCCTATGGAAGCTCCCCCGCTCCCCCCTCCCTCGCCCCGCCTCGCCCCCCCGCCCCCCCCCCCCGCCCCGCTGCCACCAAGTCCTTAGCGGTATTTGTGCCACTCAAACTAATTGGCTCATTAGGGGTAGCACTACCTCTCACCCTGCACCCATATTCCTCTAGAAATCCGGACAGAAGAAGCAGAGCCCTTTTTTTTCTTTTTCACAGACCACACAGCGTTTTCACACATCTCTAAGTCAAAGAACAGCACACAAAAGGATGTTTGCCTGAGTTGATTGATGTTACACTCTTAATCTTGAACTGCTGGGGCTGAAAGCCCTTGAGTGTATGGTAATGCTGCCCCCGTGTGACCAACTTTAGAAAATCGCTCTGAAATCTTGCAGTCCAACTGTATAAATAAAGCCCTGAGGGGCACAGGACAAGCAATAGGCCGCTTCAGCTGTGCTTGTTTGGTAGGGAAAACTGTCACGATTAGGCAAGTTAAGCGCTGAATCAATAAGCTGAGTGAGTGCCCTGCACTTGAACAGCAGTCGCTGTTTCTCTACATTCAATTACTGCAGTTTTGAATTATTAGAACTCTTGAGATTTCTGGCCCAGGAAGCAAGGATAGAAAGTCGCCAAACCTCCGTATTTCCTGAGGTGAGGAAGACACAGAAACACATGCATTAAAAGCTTCGCAACACTTTGTGTTAAGGTGTCTTTAAATTTATGCAAGCAGAATGGGACTTGCTAAACAGAGTACCTGCTTATTCAATGCTGCTTCTTTGTGTGTGTGTGTGTGTGTGTGTGTGAATTTTAAATGTCCTAGTCCTATAATAGATATTTTTTTAATTAGTACCGAAGAATAGTGCAAATGTGCTATTTTATTATGGCTTGTTACATCAATTACTTGCTGTAAAATATTATCCCAAATAGATTGCATAACTGTTAATATTCGATTCATACTTAAGAATTGCGCATGGCTTAAGAGGTGTATCTGAGTCCTGGTTTCTGCTCATGTGTAGGCCTGTTAGTAGAAATTAGATGTGTTGGATCCAATGGCATCCATGTTCTCATCTTTCTTGTATGATAATGATCTCGCTCTCTTTTCTTGTGAATATTGTTGACACGAGCCTTTGGGGAAGAAATTTAAACTGTATGAATATTGAAGATTAGATCATGTGCTTAGATAATGTTCTCTTCCTTTCATTCCAGTAACAAGTAATTCCTTCCTTCTATTAACTAGTAATAGGGTCATTCACAGGTCACAGATTCACTTCAAAAGTAAATAAATAATTCCTTCAAATTCATGCCTCATTTGCTAAAAATTATAACAGAACTGGGAGTTGGAATTACCCAAGTCTCTGAAGCATATAAAATGGGATGTCTTCAGCTGGGGATGTGGTCACTGCTTTGTGGAGTTGATGATGTGAATACAGGCTCCACCTGATGACCCTGCAGGTTTTCCTGTGTCCATTAAATGCATTTTGTGAAGAGATGAGTTGAACAGGGAAGATAATTTACAAGAGAAACTTTCCTTCCTTCTATTTGATATTTGAAATAAGACTGCAGTCTGTTTTTTTAATATATATTAATTCCATTAATAGTATGTTCCTTAACAGAAATACAATTCTGTTTAGACTGGCATTTCATAGTTCTTAATAGTTTGAGTAGAAATGCGTCAAGGCTAATATTATGGACAGTTCATCTTTTTATTCCTTATACACAGCTCTTCCCTGTCTCATATCAAGTAACTGAGAGTAGCTTGGCAGTGAGAGAATGAAACACACACACACACACACACACACACACTCACAGACATTGTGACTCTGAGTGATTAACTCAGGGTAATGCAAGTGTGACTGGGTAGTTCTGGGAGGACTGCTGGTGTGGGAGAATTGTCTATATTCTGTCAATTATGTTCTAACATGTTTTAAATAAACGTTGATTGGCCCATTAGCCAGGCAGGAAGTAGAGGCGGGGCAATGAGAACAGGAGTATTCTGGAAAGAAGAAGCACTTCCACAGTCCTGCCCAGATCATGGAAGAAGCATAATGTGACCTGCCCTGCTGAAAAAGGTAGTGAGCCTTGTGGCTAACATAGATAAGGATAATGGGTTAATATATGTTATACGAGCTAATACGAAGCCTGAGCTAATGGGCCATTCAGTTTTATAATCTTATGGAGACCTCTGTGTGATTTTCTTTGGGGCTAAATGGCTGCAGGAACTGGGCAGGACAGAAACTCCCAACAAGCAGGCCCTCATGTTACAGACTGTGGAGCTATTATTTGCAGTTTCATTTTTTAATACTGTATATAGTACTGTGAATGAATAAGTTATTTTTATATAAAAAAACCCCACACAGTTCTAATGTACAAAGCAGGGATATGTGTAGAGACAAGGTAAATATTCCATATTATTTTAAACAAAAAATGAAATTACAGAATAGATACAGTGATATATATGTGTACTATATAAAATGCAGATATACACATCTTGTGTATAATATTTATGTACCCGTATGATATATAATAAACACACATGAAAAAATATACAATGTATATAAATGTGTATAAGAATCTATATATCCATATAGTCAAAATAATCTGTTAGGAGATGAGAGAGGTTTAGGTAAAGAAAAGATATATTTTAATTTTTCCCTATTCATATTCACTATATTTTTATACTAAGCATTTATGTATATGTTATTCACAGAATTCCAAATATAAACTTTTATAGAACATCGCTAGGTACCTTCCTGGTAGTTTTGTGAAGACCATATTCTCACCCTGTGTGGCCCAGCCAGAGTGCTTTATGTCTACTCAGGGAGCTCACGGAGTCCTGTACCTGCTCCCTTCAACTGAGAACTTATCTTACTGCATTTTAGCTCCTGTTAATTATCTGACCTGAAAGAAATTGAAAAGAGTTACAGTTTCTGGAATGTTAGCTGTGTTTTGAACTGACGTCTATAATATAAAATGGTTAGCCAAATGAAAGGAAGGAGAGAAGAAACGGGGGGGGGAGAGAAGGAGGGGGAGGAAGAGGGAGGAAGGGAGGGAGGGAGGGAGGGAGGGAGAGAGAGAGAGAGAGAGAGAGAGAGAGAGAGAGAGAGCGCACACTTTTAGACACATTGCAATTGAGCAACGTTACAGACATTTCTCATGTTTCTCTTGCCTTGGCTCTCAGCTTCCTTCAGCTTAACACCTCTCCTAGTGTGGAACATTCATTACAATGAATAAATTTATACTGACACATCATTCTTACCCCAAACTGATACTTCCATAAGAGCTCGCTCTCAGTGTACATTCCAAAGACTTAGACAAACATATGATTTTAGAGATGCACCTTAGTAATTTAACAAGGCATTTTCACTGCCCTGCTAAGCTATATGACTGTAGGCAGTGTGCTTCATTTCCTTATCTGTAAAATGGGAGAAATCCAAGTACCAACTCATCGATTTCTTGTGAATAATGAATTAATTAACAGAAACTGAGTAATTAAAACATTATCCTGATATATCAGATAATCAATAGACTTTTATTATACATTATATCATAATTCAATGTTTATATAGCATTGCGTTTAGTTTTGGGTAGACTTTGTTCTTAAGTTTAAAGTGGCACTTCTCAAAGAAAGACTGATATAAATATATCGGCATGAATTTGAGCTCTTGCATTGGTCAGCTTTCTCTCAGTGTGTAAAATAAAACTAATCCTGAGGAAGTTCCAGTTCAAGACTGAGTGACTCCCTTCCTCTGGTCTGCGTGAGGTCTTATGTTTGTTAAGGCCAGGCTAAGGTCATGGCTGTAATGTATGGAGGAGGAAGGCTGCTCATCCCTTTCACGGGAGTCACAGACCACAAGGAGGAAGGGGAAAGGAAAATGACAGAGATGACACCATGATTGCCTTCAAGGGTTATGTCCCCTTTTATCTAACGCCCTGTCAAAGACAGAGGGAAAGAACATAAAGTTGAGTGGGTAGGAAGATAGGGAGGATCTGGGAGGAATTGGGGAGAGGGAACACAGGATCAAGATATAGTCTACAAATAAAGTTATAAATTAAAAATATTTTCTGAAGGGAAACAAAAGACACTTTCTGTCATTGAGCCTCATGAATGACCTGTCATCACCAACAGTGCTACTCTGGAAAGCAAGCCAACATTTAACACAAGAATTGTGGCAGCAGTATCTAAACCATAGAAATAATGGAGCTAGTTACACACATTATTTAGAAGTTATAATTCCATCTGCACAGGTATTATTTGCCATCAATCGCACCAGTTATGGTTCAGAAGCCTCTTTCTTTACTTCTAACCTTTACAAATTCATCGTCTAAGTTTTCTTCCAGCTTTGTAAGCCAAACTTGACTCTGGTGCCTGAATGGGCTACGGAGGTTGCTTTTCCTCATATAACCAAGAGTAACTGTATGCTTACATATATGCAGCCTAGTTTCCTAGGCATGGTGAGATAAACATGGAAGAGAGGCATCCTGTTGCCTGCTGACTTACATGTATGTTCTTAGGAAAGGGCTTACAAATCTCTCTAGAGGATGTTTTGCATGTTCAGATGGTTCTTCTACCTTGTGTCATGCTTGCATGGTAGTTTCCTTTTAAGTAGATCTTGGGTCATTTGACCCTTGCTTTCAGCATTAGCTTTGAATAAGCCACGTGCAAAGTGGTTTGACATTTCAGCTTGATTTAAGCCAATTGACACTGACAGCTTTGTGTCAAAGTGTGTTAATGCTTAATCAGAAATAATATCCCTGTGGACCAATGACTGAGTTCAACATTAATTGGCAGTGACTGGGTGCAAGTTTTCTGTGGGAAATTATGGACCAGGCAAGTTCAATCAATTTAGAAGAGTAAAAATGTGGTTTTAAAACAGCATTAATAGAAGAACTTTTGATTCTCTTGTGGAAGCTGTATTCTCCCCATTGAATATTCTCACTTTCAAGTAAAATTATAGGGTGTTTGGGGGATATATAGGGACACTGTACCTTTAAGGAATTCATCATTTGATGATGGGCCCCTGCAAAAACTCTGCCGGTTAAAAAGCAATGAAATTACTTTCTGGTACCCTAGAGCTAGTTCTGAAAGTAACTCCAGACTGCTTTGCATAGGGCGTGGAAAGAGATGTGTTCTCAGATAGGAGGTACACTTTTCTTCTCATTCAGAATTCCAGTTCTTTCAAAGAACACTCCCTAACAACATTTATTTAAGAGCCTTTCCCAGTAGATGCAAGGAATACACGAAAACGCATGCATTTCATGAAAGAACACAGTCGTCAAGATGTGCAGGGGGTACGGGTGAGCTCCAGGAAGCGAGAGCGCTGGACAGTATACTTCTCCATTTCTCAGCTCACACAAAGCCCCGCCTGGCATTTCGCTGTCACTCTCCACATCCATCAGCCCCCAAGCTCTGCTAGTCTTCCCCTTCCCACATGCCTTCCCAGAGGAGAGGTGTCTTTCCGGTTTACTTTTAATTAGTAGGGGATGCAGCCTCAAGTCTTAGCTTTAAAATCCCTCCTGTGGCTCCACTTCATGGAACAGCTGAGAATCAAACAGCCAGACAAATTTTAATCAGTCACGACTAGTGCAATCTGGAAAGGCTCAAGAGGGCTAAATTTAATGACTTGGCATGTTAAAGGAAAATGAAGGAATAGAGAGAATGGGATGGGGGTTCCATGGAGTCAAGTAAGTAACTACAGTGTTAAAAAGAGGAAGTTTGGTGAAAATGTGTAGGTGGTCCTCACTGATGTCTGCCCCTGCCTCCCATAGTAATTTGTTTGACAGTCCTTTCCTTCACTAAAATCTTAAGGGTCACTCTGGGGTTGCGACCTAAAGCTTATACTGAATCTTAGATACGATTGTTTCAAGCCTGACAGGCCAGACTTGAGCACTATTTGAGAAAGCATTCAGAGGAGCCTGACTGGAGTGGGACCAAGGAGAAAATCTTTGGCAAAGACAGTGGTGTTTTGCTGAAATTTCTCCAGGCAAACACACAGTGCATCTGAAGATGGAGAAACCCTTGTTCAGTGCAACAGATCTCAATTCCTTGTCTCTATTCATCATCCCAGGAACTTGAGGTAAAGATTCAGATTCAGTAGCTGCGAGGAGTCACTGAGGCTGCTGGATTTCTGCAAAGTTGAGAGGTGGTCCTGATGCTGCTTTCAGAGGATCATGTAGTCATTCTTAGGTGACTAGGTTCTAGCAAGAGCCCTCTCCATAGCCCATGCGTGCCCAGTATACATCCTCTCTTGCTCACAATGACTACAATGCAATAGATAGTCTGAGCTTTCAAAAAACACGTAGGACCAGTTGCTCAACCATCTCAAAGTTTTCTTTCAAATTACTAGTGATATTCAGGATGATTACCAAACCTTAGCATGATGGTTTACAAATGTGTATGGCTATGCCTCTGTCTCACATCAGTTTTTCCTCTAGCCTTTTCTTCCATGGGCAGTCCTGCCCATTCCTAGCTACTAGTAGTTTTATAGCAATAAATTATGCTCTGACTGTCATCTGTGGCTTGTCTTTTTTTTGTCTTGCTTGGCTGACATATTCTTTCCTATATCCTGGAAAATTTTTATTTACTTTAGTTTAGACATCACTTCTATCTTTTCTCTGGGTTAGAGATGATATAAATATAATTCTTCATTTTACTCAAATGCTCTTATTTTATTTATTTATGTATTTCACTTATGGAAGATGTGCCTTTGGCTGAAATTTGATAGTGCATTCTCTAACATATATATGTAATTACAAAATATTATTTATATAGATGAGAGAATAATTAATCATTAAATCAATAAAGAAATAGCATAAAATTTTGTGGGTAATTACAGATCCAACATAAATCACTTAGAAAGTATTTTGAGCAAATGGCTAATATGAATTAAGGAAGTATTAAATGAAAGTATCTAAAGTGTGTCACCTGGCAATGCAGATGTACCACCAATCTTTCTTAAGAGTACTTGGCCATTGTGAGAAATGAAAAGGCACTCCCCATAGCAACCATTCTGCCTCCTCTCATTTGTTATAGGCTATCTCTGGTTTATATATATATATATATATATAGATAGATAGATAGATAGATAGAGAGAGAGAGAGAGAGAGGGAGAGAGAGAGAGAGAGATATTCTGGAGGAACTAGACAGTGAAATATCCTCTCTGCCCTTCAGAATGTCTTGCATAGAGTATATAATGCAAGCTCTACATGTCTCTTTTCTGGGGCCTTGACTTTAGGCATTTTAATGAAACCTTGTCATTTCTATAAAGTTCTGAATTATAAACTTCATTTAGGACATGGACACATGGACACACACACACACACACACACACACACACACACACACACACCATATCTGTCTTGGACAGGTTTCCTAGAAGGATGGTATACAGAATTAAGAAAACAATGTTATTAGCTTCTGAACTTTGCCCATGAGATGAATTCCCTCCAGAAACTTTCTTTCCCATCTATGGGTATATCAACACTATTTCCTTAACTGAGAAGAGTTGAAATGAAATATTTCTATGGTGGCAAGAATGTGGGAAGTTAGCCTAAATGGACTCACTATTTTTCTTTCCTCCTCCCCATCCCTCCCTTTCTTTTTCATTCAACTGATAAAATTTTCAGAATTGTATAGTGAAATAATTTATGCAGTGGGGTAATCATTGTACCATGCATTTATTGAAAAGTTAGCAAAAATAGCTGTTATTATTCATCAGTAACCTTGGTTTGCTTTCCCAGCTATCCTCTATAAACCCCTTAAACTAGACGTAAGAAAGAATGTTTATTTCAGGTAAGGGGATATATAAGGTCAACACTGAAGGATTTCAAGTGAAATAAGCCTAAATTATGTCATTTTGAAATCAGCATTAAAGCTGGAGTGCAACTGAGTTTGAGACAATGTTTGATTCTTTTACAGAATGATGAAGAATTCAAGTTAGGCTCCAAAGTTCTATGACCAGAGTCCTTGAAAGAAAAGAAACAAACAAACAAAAAATCTTTTCAAGAGAAGAAGAAGGGGAAAGAAAGGAGAGGAGGAGGCAGGGTGCAGGAGTGGGAGGGAGAGGAAGAAAGGAGCTTTTCATTTTTGATAGAGTCGTGATCCTATGCTGAATGGCATACCCAGTTGCCATGGCATCAGCTACTCTACCAGTACTTTATTCAGGTAGATACTTTTGTAAAAATAACAACAACCGAAAATAATGGTGTCCAGGTGGTCCAAGTGAAAGATCAGTGGTCAAACATGTTGCTACTCACTTTGAGTTTGTGAAATTTTTGGTATAATTTGCCTAGCAGTCAGGACTCTATTTTGTGAATATTAGGAAAGATTTATTGACATAAAAACAGAATCATTGTTGTCTTTTAAAAATATGGTTCTGATAATTGTTTGTGGTGATGAAAAGCTATTTACAAAAGGGTGTTTTTGTCTGTTTTTTTTTTCAGCAAGAAAGAGGTAAAACCACCCTAATGGCAAAGATTTGTCGAATGACCCAATACTATAGAGTATCAGTTCTTTTAAGCCCTTCTCAAATTTGAATTTTCAAATGTTTGAGGAAAAGAGATGTGTAAAGTAGAACAGACTAGTTCATCTCAGCAAAATTATTTGAAAAAGAAACAGGGCAGCACTGTAGACTATAGACGATTCTGAATGCTCCCCAACCCTGTGATATGGCAAACAAATTTTATAACCGTAGGCATGAAATGTTGTGCAGAGGCCAGGCGTCTCCTCCTTACACATCAAGCCAATCTGTTGCTCTCCATACTTGTAGTCCAAACTCATCGTTCAAATACAGAGAATGATTTAGGCAGTTTTATTCCAGTTCAACAGAGTTACACAGTTTGAACTGTTTAGACCCATCTCCTGTTCTGTTGAGCCCTCCTCCCTGTGTCAGAGGATAGGAAATGTGTATGAATAGGGCATTACTCATGATCAGGGAGATTGCTTATTATTTTATAATATAGAAAGGAGACAAGTGGAGCACAGAGAAGCACTGACAGAGGGAGCTGCAGGTTCTGACGTAAGGGTCCCTTTCACCTCCTGCTGTCAGAGCTAAAAGCCTCTTTTTAGCACTAACTTGGGTATGGAGAACACCAATGCTTCAAAAAATGTGAAGAGAAATCATTATTATAATCAGTAACAGGCAAAATACACTCAGTCCAAGCAATTTGGCCTCCAGTTGTATTTTCAATAGTTGCTTCTGCATATGTGTACAGATTCTAGATGCACCCTCCCAAATATCCCCATAGAGGTTAATCCAAAGAAAAGATACAGCAAAACAGGTAACGCTGATTTGTTAAAGGAAAAAAAAAAAAACAACAAAAAATCAAAACCTGTTTTTGAAAGACTGATTTCCTAGTAATAAAAGAACAAACAGGTATTTCATCAACTGTTCCTTTTTGTTTTGAGAGGCACAGAATTCTGGCTTTCCCTCCAAATAAGTACACAAAGCATGTGTCTGTTTCCTGTGCTAATTTGTTTTCTTGCTGCTGGTTTCTTTTACAAATCATGTTTAAACAGAAAAGAAGTATCACTCCGTATTTGAAGCCTTTACAAAAATTGCTCACCTCATAGAATTTCTACTTCTAAGATTATAAGAAATAACTAATTAAACATCACAAGAAAGACAAATTTCAGAGTTCCTGTTTGTAATGGCTTTGCGTTTTAAAGCCTTCGTCCGTCAGTTTTCCCTTCATTTATTAATCAGCTTCTCGCCTACATGTGGGCAAACAATGACTAGTGTTAGGTACCATTGAAAATATTTCTTTAGGGGAGTCAGTGGCAAGTTGCCCAAGCTACAGTGAATGACTCCTCGCACATGTGCATATGGGTACACTAATTACACTTGGTGAATTTTAACAAGAAAAAAAAACTTCATGAAATTGGGGGAGAGAGGAGGAATATGTTGGTGGGTGCCAGGGCCCTGAAAGGAGGAGGTAAGGGTGCATGTGAGCAATACGCAGTATAGACATGTGCGAAATATTCAGAAAGGAAATTTTTCAAACAAACTGTAGCCTTAGTATTTACAATTAATACCATCTACCATGGTATTTATAGCTATGGTGTTTATAATTAATACCATAAAACATGGAGTGGTGGGATTTTGAGTCACCTGCCTGATTGAAAAAGCTCTTGACTCCATGAAAAGAACAGTATTTTTTCATAATTCTAGATATAAATTTTACAAAGCGCATTGACCTGCTGCTAAGATGTAACTGCCTGACCAGCCTATTAGGGTTTGCCCGCACAGATCCACTTAAAATCAAGAATGTTGGCAAAATGTACCCACAAATATTCTTAGCAAATTTTTCACTTTCATGAATCTTTGAACTTTAATCCTGAATAAAATAAGAAAAAATGAAACAAGTTAGATATTATCTTGATTTACAGTGTTGCTTTATTACCTTGTATTTCAATCCCAAGCTACAAATATTGAAAAAATTGGAGACAAATAACACTTAAATCTCCACTCAAATCAACTAGATTTTGGTTTCTTTCCTAATTCTGCCCTCTATCCTTCCTTCCAGTATTCCTCCCAGTTTGTTAATTAGGTTAAAAGAAAGTCAACCTCAGCTGAAGAAAACATCTTAGTAAAATTCCAAGCTCAGCAGTGGGGAGACAATAGGACCCAATTCACTTATTCTTTTCATCACTGCCGTTATGTCCATTTTATTTTCAATCAATGGGAAAACACATTTCTTAAGCTATCTACACCCCTTCTCTCTTTCTCCATTGTTCTCACACGCTGTAATCTAGGCAAGTTGGCTGAATTATTTTCTATATAAATCTGTTTGCAAAATCAAAACATCAGAATTACCTGCTTCTTGTGTTGAATTTGACTGCGCAAATGACACAACTTGAGAATACTGTAACAGATGAAAATATGTTACTGAACAATTTGGAAATGACAAAGAATATAAATCCTTGTTCTCTGACAGATGTGCAGACTTCCTCGGGCTCTCAAATCCCCAGCACAGGCACCCAGCAGCTGAGAGAGCCACTGAAACAGCGAAGAAAATGCAACTAGGTGTGCAATGCTGATCTTTGCCTCCTGGAAGTCTATTCCTATCTCCCCTGGATCAGGAGGTGCATGTAACGTGCCCATAGCCACCCACCATAATCTTCTGGATTCCATATAAAATAGTTTTTCATCTGGGGAATTGTATTCTTAAAGGTCCAAGTTGAAAATTTATACAAATTTATTCATACATGTTTGTTATATAATATTCTGTCATATATAGGGAGGCGAGGAGAAGGGAAGAGGAAAACAGGGAAAGAGAAAGGAGAGTCTTAATTAGGGTCCTGTTATATAACACCATGACCAAAGGCAACTAGGGGAAGAAAGGGTTTATTTCACTTGTAGCTCTCAGGTCACAATCCATCACTGAGGGAAGCCAGGGCAGAAATTCAAGGCAGGAACCTAGAGGCAAAATCTGAAAAAGCTAAGAAGGAGTGTTGCTTGCTGTCTACTCATGGCTCACTCAGCCTCCCTTCTTATACAACTTGAAAACATCAACCCAAGGATGGCACGGCCCATAGTGACTGGACCTCCCCACATCAATCATTAACCAAGGAAATGGCTGATAGTCTTGCCTATCAGCCAATCTTATGGAACATTTTCTCAATTGAGAGTTTCTCTTACCAAATGATTATAGATTGTGTCAAGTTGACAAAAGCTTAGCCAACACAGAGAAAGAGGAAAAGAGACAGCGACAGAACATTCGCTGTTTAGACAGATTTAGAATACAGTTATTTATTTAGGTATGGATATTGATAAATGATATGTATATAGTGTGGCCACCCACAGGCAAACGAGCTTGAGATACAGGTTGAAGATCAATTTAATCACTATAGATTTCAAAAATCTTGATAATGTGAATACTTGGATATCTGAATTACAGGAGAAAAAGCTCAGTGTTTGTTTAACTAATTTAGAATGGGAGCAGAAGGACTAAAAATGATCTCTGTACTTGTGTTCACATTTCACTATTCAACTGATTCCATACTTGAAAGTTATCTTTTTCCCCCCAGGTAACAGAACTCATTCTCTGCCATAGCACTGGGGGTGTTGGTGTGCACTGTTGTGACCAGTAACTTTCTAAACTGGAAGTGCAAATAGAAATTACAATATTTTCTCCCTACAGTCACAAATCTAATCCTGTCCGCATCTTAGGACAATACAGACTTTATAGGACAAATCTAAAAAGAGTTATAGGCTCATGAATGGATTTCCTGTGGGAAACAAGAGAAGGTGCCAAATTATCTTCCCCACTTAACACAGCCAAGCTCTCATGGATGAGTGTCCGTGGTATCAGTTTTAAATTTATTTTAGTGGTAGTTTGATTAATTTGTCATAACAAAGTTAAGGTATCAAAAGCTCAATAGACATTCTGTAGTACCATAAATAAGTCAGTTCAAATTATAGTTTGGAATACATAAAAATCTTGATCTTCTGACAGATTTATAACCTGCAATAAGGAAAAAAATCAAGTATTCTATGAAGTGCTCCCAAACTATGTTGAAGTCTAGACATGATTCTTCGGATTCTGGCAGAGGGAAGTTGTCATATTCCCACAGAAGGAGCTGTGATCTCAGAGGAACCTGTGAGTGTCTGTGTACCTTATCCAACCTTTAACTTAAGACAATTTCTGGCAGAAAACTATTTTGTGGGAGGTCCCACAAACCAAACTTACAATGCCTTGATTTTGAGAAAAGAGACGCAATATATACTGGGTCAGAGCCTACAAGAAAATTTAAATTTTTGTTAAAAATAATTTTGCAGTAATCAATGCAATGGCTGAATATAAACATTAATTTCCTGCTTAATTACAGTAAATAAATGAGAGATTATTTTCTCTACTAACTGACAGGTACTGGATTGCAAAGTCAAATGAGACATTGCTACTTTTCTAAAGGGGTCTATAAACTGATAGAGGAGACAGGTATTGAATTATTCATGCGAAGATGAAGAAGAAATAAAAATAATAAAAGAAATGTAGGGCTCTTAATCCTTAAAAGATGGGGAGAAACAAGAATCAAATCACCATTGCTTTCAGATATGTAGCTCAGGCATGTATAAGAAAGAGCTCATTCCGTGATGGTGCAGTTGAATATAAATGTATACAAGAGAATACAGTTCATTCATAGAATGTCAGAGGGTTTATTTTTGAGTCATTTCATCATCAATTTGGCAAGTACTTATTCATTTTGCAAACCAGTTTATAACACTGAATGATAAAAATGTAATTCCTACCCTGAAAGAGTTTACAATGGAATAGAGGACACAGCTAAAAAGTAAGACTTTTAGTGTGAGAAAGACAGATCAGGTCGGGAATCTGAGGAGCTCTCAGTCTGAGTCTGTAGGATCGATGAAAGGAGTGGTATTAACCTGGTGTCTGCAAATAAAGGTAGAGGAGGACTGTGTGCATTGGAGAGGATGGCTGGCAAACATCTTCCTATTAGTGGAAAAGTGTGGTACCCAGGACCCCGAATTATTTCAGTGTGTCTAAGACAAAAGGTGGAAGCTGAAGATGGATTATTATATAAGATATAATATAAGAATATAATATATCTTATATTCTGGGAGGCGAATTGTATGTCCACTTTTCTGGTCACGGGGAGAAAGCTATGTAGAGCTCAGGGGAGATTAGGCCAATAGTCACACAATGTTTTAGGAAGAACGATCGTAGGAGTGTTGACAGTTTATGTTCCTAGATCTAAAAGTTCCTAAAATCCAACGTATTAATTATTTATTACCTGAATTTTACAGTTCCTCTTGGTTTAATCTTAATCAAGAATCCTAAAAAGATACTTCACCATTTCACTACAGCTCTCTATCTTTTCCTGTAATTGTATAAACTTGTTATATATATATAAATATATATATGTATATGTATATATATAGTGTGTGTATAATCTCACATATGAAAGTGTGTATATATATATGTATGTACATGTATATATGATTGTTCTCTCAACTAAATTATCAATTCAGAAGAACCATCATTTGCATCCTTGTCTTCCAGCACATGTTTAATAGGTGGCAAATAAGAGACTCCTAGGCCCCACTGGAGGATGAAGGACTTAAGTCAACTTGCAGAACTGTGTGTCAGAATGGACTGTTCTTTTCACTGGCTTGTGGCTATGTGAAGGTACTGTGTGTAGATCATTTGCTTCCCCATGGGCCGACACATTATATTACTTTTTTAAGACCCCTGAGTTCTAGTGTAGATGAGGCTGTTTTTCTCACATGAGGTCCCATACTTTCAAAGTGCTTGACCTAGACACTTTTAACACTGAGGCAATCACTTTAAAGTTAGAAGCCTGTATTCATACAATTTTGCTCTGATTAGCTCTTTCGATTTTAGCTTTTACTTCTGTAATGAAAAAAATAGAAATTCTAATTTTACAGAATTATTTTGAAGGTTAAATGAGAGAAGGTACAAAAGTGCAAATACAAGTGAACTCTGCTCACTAACTTATGTATGGACATTATTTCGTACGTTTTGGTTTCTTGTTCATAGGGATGACTTCAAATCACAAAAGAATAATAAGGTTGGGCAGAAACTGGAGTCCCCTTTTCCTGCACTTGCTGAGAGAAGAAATCAGGAAAGGTTGGTGTTTTTATATTCATGCACATCTTCCTAGTTACAGAGTTTCAATTCCTATTTAACAAAACAAATTTTTCTGAGGGCCAAGTCTGTGAGAGTCCCTGAATTAGATTCTTTAGTTAAAGAAAAAAAAAAGCCCTCAGAAGAATGAACACAGCTAGGAACCAAATGATTTGAAACACAAATCGGGAAATATAACCTGACATACACCCGTGTGCTTTTGGGGGGTGTTCAGATAGACTGCTTGAAATTGAGTGTCAGAGAAACGAAAGCTGTGTATATGTAAGAGGGTCATTGTCTTCCCAGGTTCCTGTCACAACCAATTCACCAACCCATTCCTCCTACTTAGACAAACACAAGCAGTTTTCTGCAGTCATTTCCTGTACCCCTGGGACATGAAATTTGAAGCCATCTATAAACACCTTCACCATCAGTACAAAAGTAATATAAGACTGGAAAGGGAGTACAGGTGTAAGTTGAACTCACAGTAAAGGAGGCATCGGCAGTGGGCCTCCCACTTCTTCTCAGGAGTACAATCCTTCCCTAGGCCATCACTGCCACAGCTCAGTGCACACCCTAGACCACAAGGCCTGTTGGACATTTACTTACCAAGGTCATAGAAACTTCAGTAAGGGACCCTGCATCCTGTGACTTTTCCTTTGTAAATCACCACTTTTCACAAGTGTTTCAGTTTCAAATAAATGTAGTTAGGGGAATTGAGACTGCAACTATCTTTCTCTACTATTTTCTTGCAAGGATAAACTTTTTTTCATCAAATATTTTCTAATCTATGCAGAAGTATTCAAACCGAACATTGGATACACGTGTGCATGTCGCAGAATCTCCCACTTTAGTGATTCAGAGTCTTAACCTCACTTGTTTTTGTAGTTGGTTTCTATTGTTTACTCCAAGAATTTAAGACAGAGAAGAAAACAATAATTTAAATTGGGAATTTTGACAGACCTACAATATATACAAAAATACACATAGCTTTAATGTTTCTTCAGGTCAAAGGCAGAATTGAGTCATACCATGTGGTTCCTGCTAGAATTTCAACTATGTCTTTTAAATAAATTATGACTGTATGTTGAAGATCTAATCAGTAATGTAAAGGTATTTGGTGTGAGGGCCTTTGGGAGATAATAAAGTTTGAGTGAGGTCATGAGGGTGCCCTCATAGTACAGTGACATCATGAGAAGAGGCAACAAAGTTTTTGCTCCATGTTCTAGTCAAGTAAGAGCACAGACATAGCAACTGTGTGACAGCCAGAACAAGTCTTCATTAGAACACAACCCTGACCTCGGCTTGTAATTAGAACTATAAAGATCAAATGTCTGTTGTTTAAGCCACTCAATCTATGGTATTTTTTTTACTGCTTACTGAAAAAGGATACTTTCATATTCCCTTTATGTATGAAAGACTGACCTTTCTTTAATCAAGTATTTTTCTGATATATGTTGAAGCATTAAAACTGTACACTTAAAATTTGGAAATCAAACCCAGAACTCTGTGTTAGAGTCACCTCCTTGGCAGAATTCTGATAATGCATACCACATTTTATGTTGCTATTCAGTTTGTCTGAACAAATGTGTTTTCAATGCATCGTGAAGAAACAAATAGGAAAATGTCTTGTACTGCCCTTTGGACACCATGGCTTCCCTTATGAGTGGTCTTGAGCCAGTCCTAGGAACTGTGGGACAGGACACAATGATACTTTACTGAAAAAAAAAATGATGCTAAAATTTTCACGTTTCCTGAACAAATCTAGAAATTTCTTTCTCTTTTTTCCATCCATTGCCTCCATGATAATTTTCAACCAAGACAGAAGATAGTAGAATAAACCTGTGACTTGTAGTTGATGACTCTATCGGGGGGTCCATGCAACTCCGAGAGCTCTGCTGCAGGTTTTCTGCCACTTTTCTCTAAAAAATTACATCTTGTTAATCTGTGCATTCTGCCTTCCCTCGATTTAGTGCTGTGGTCAAAGACGGTTGGCTATAAAGGGTGATCGACTGATCTACTTTTGCATATGAATAAGACTGAGTGATACTTGAATCAAGGAATCTAGGGGCATGCCATGCGTATGCCATTATGTGTACTCTCTGTTACACTACCAATCTCACACTCTCTTTTTATTGTGGGTAAGAGGGTGCTTTCATCCTTGGAGACCCACTCTGGTCCACAGTAATGGCACTGAATGGGTAATTTGTGCTCGTTGAGTAGAACGAAAATACTAGCTCTTACCTTGAGGAGATGTCTCTACTTTGTCTATGATGAAATGGAAAAGTCTGAAAGTAGGTTAGAGGCAGGACAGCTGTATGTAGTTTAGTAGTTTACGCTGCTCTTCCTGCTTTATCTTTGGAAATGGTTCTGACCCCAAAGTTATAGAAAAAAGTTTAATTAACAGAAAATATTTCATGTTCAAATAAAATATTGAATTGTAGATGATGTGCTACTCTGAACAGAACTCCGAGCTAAATAAAACAGAAATTGATGGCCTCATAGGGAGCGATCAAGCAATTCTTTATTGTAGTGAATAATTTTTGTAATATTTCAATGATCAATAAGTATAGATGAATCAATCAATATAATCAACAAGCCTTATCTAAGGGGTATGCACAGTACCCTGCATTAAGTGATCAGAGACACAAACCATCTATACTAATAAACCAAATACTTTACTCTTGAATGGATGTAAATAAATTTCAGGCTTGAAACCACCCAGACCATGTGGCATTCATTATAAAGCAACTGACTTAGAAGTTGTGTAGAGGAAGATAACACAAACTAAATCACTTTGTAAATTAAAAAATCTTTTATGCTGTTACTAGAAATCTTATTTTAGATATTTTATGTTCTTTAAAATTTTATAGTAAATTCCACATATCAAAGCTGTCTGTATATATATTGATAAGGGCATGAAAGGAAATACAGCCCTGAAAGAGGTTAGAAGTACAGTTTATTGGTAGAGTCTTTTCTTTGCATAAGTGAGGTCCTAGGTTCAGTCTAAATAATTGCAAAAATAAATAAATAAAAAGCAAGAAAACAAAAAAATCCAAAGAGAGAAAAGAAAATTCTTGAAAATTAATTAGCTAATTTGGGGGTTTAGAAAAGGACATAAATAATACAATCAAAATAACTGGTAAATAGCATATTTTAGGTCACAGTTATTGTTCCTAATTACCTGACGCTTGAACTTGGAATATCTAGGGCAGGTGTGTAGCCACTCAGAACATGTAAACAAGAAAGAAATTGAAGCAGTGAATTCTGCATCGGTTCTTGTGTATTTAAAAACAAAAAACAAAGAACAAACAAACAAAAACGCTTCCTCTGCAAACTCCTACAGAGGAGGGGTGGAGAGCAATGAAGGAATAACAAAAATAACATGATTGAGGAGCACTTGCAAGTCATTGAGCATAAGAACTAGGACATGAGCTTATAAATTATGTTTGTGGAAGCTGGTTTTATATATATGATACACATACACTTCTAATCCATATAGTAGCATTTTATTCCTTTCTGGGATACTGTGGTATTTGTTCAGTATATTCAATTTCCTAGTTGACTTCCTTTTTCGTGTGCTTCAGTAATGCTGGGTCTCTTAGTTGTTATAGCTTATCTTCCTGCACTCTGAAACAGTATCTAGTGCATGTATTCTTTCTCTTTATCTTTCCATTCAATTTCAATTCCATTTTAATATTTCTTTTGTTCCTTTCTCTTTCTTTCTCTCTCTTCTTTCTTTTATTTTTTTCTTCTGAATAAACCAAGACTAGCCTTGAACTTACTATGTAGCTGAAGCTGCTCTTTTCCAAGTATTGGGATTACCATGGTAATTATTAAAATACTAGAAGTATTATAGACTATTATTTTTAATGTAGAGTATGTAACGCAGGCAACCTCCCTGATACTTAACTATCTATACTTTTCTTTCTAGTTATTTGATGTGTTTATTTTATACCTAGAAAAAAAATAGCAACCTGCAGTTGTGTTTATCCCATATGAATTTGTCTTTATCAATCACAAACGCTGGGTTGAGTTTAAATTTTAATGCAAAAATGCAAACTCTGACATAACAGTAGAATGATTAGATTTCCTGGGTAGGTTTCAACCACATTTTTCTTTTGATGCACGAAGAATGCTTTTACTTCTGTAGTAGAATGTGGATATTTTAAATATCACATGTGATAGGAATTATGACAAATACTGTCAAAACATTGTAGAAGTCACTCTATGTTAGAGATAATTTTATCACCTTTTTTACTTAAAATGTTGAGAACTACATGCTGAGACAAAATTTATAAAAACACACTTGGAATGCTGGGAACTAAAGGCTCCGTCTTTTGTTACTAAAATATACGACAAAGACTGAATGTCTGGAGAACTGAAATCCATTATGGTACCCCTGCCATGCATAATATGTTCCTATGTTGCCTATATTTGTACAATATGCCCTTGGCCAGGCGTGATAATGAATGATAAAACATTACACCAGTTGGTGGCAATGCTGTTTTCACAGCAATGGTCACTTAAAACCACAGGCCCATGCTGATTTTCCTCTTATAAACCCGAACTGCTTTGAATTTCTAACTTGTACTACAAGTTATTTCTGGCTTAGAAGTGAAGCCAGATTTTCTGTAACCCCCAAGTAGTCTCCATGTTATCTTTAAGCCTTTCTCATTACCAAAAGCAAACTAAATGTGAAATAATAAATAACAGGGTTATATGGCCTGAAAAGGCAAATTCTGAAGACCACAGGAAACTATGTCAAACATTGCCTTGCCTCATCAAGAAATTATAGATCCATGCAGTGGGGAAGCCAGTCTGTGTTCTGGCTTTCAGATGTCTTTCATCTAGCATTCTGCTGCAGAGCTTATTACCTAATAGGCAGAATATGTGATATTTAGCGAAAACTTCCCTGAACACCAGTTTTTATCCAAGGAAAATCAGAAAGCCTTCCAAGACAAACAATTGATAAAGTTTAACTGTCTAAAATAATTTCATGTGTAGAATAGACAAACAGGATACACGACTACATCTGGACTTTGGAAACCGAGCATATGTACTCATTGACTGGAAGTTGTGTAAGACCCTTCACCCCATCTCAGATTTCATTTCCTCTGAGAAACTTTCCCAAACCACTCTCCAATTTGAATTAATATTTATACTTCACTTTATCAACTTTGAAAATAGCTTTATCAATATCTCCATACACCACAAATGTTTTTCATTGATTAGTATGATATTCTCATTAGATCCCACTTCAACTTTTCAAGCTCATTGGACACCACCTATATGCTAGCAATACTGGGAGATATCAGGCAGTAACTGTTACAAAAGTGATTTCAACTTATTTCATTGTGTATCCCCACTGTACACTTTGTACAGGGAATGATGCTTGGTAAATACTGAAATAAAGAGAAATGAGTGTGAACATTCAGTTCCCACAAACTAAAAGAACTCCGGCATTAAGGCAGTGGCCTACAACCAAGTTTGTCAACTTTTATGAAATCTGGACAGCCTTCTTTAAAGGATGGCAGTGGTACACTAGTATCTTGAACTGATACGTGTACAAACCCAGTATCAATATTTAAATAAGTAAGTCAGTTAAGAGAGTAGATAATGAAAACAGTAAGAACAGCAGGAATGACAACCTTGAATTTATTGTCCTAGGACATAGAGGCTGTTCTGTGTGCTCACTATTAATTATTTAATTTTTTAAACATCGAAGTTGTCACCATTATTGTTCCCTTTTACAAGATGAAAAGCTATGTTAACACTGCTGTTAGTTGCTTAGGTGGCCCATTTCCTTATTTTTTCTTTGTCTCAAGATGCCTGTCTTCAAGGAAGTCCAGTTTGCTTCTTGGAGAGTAATACCATTTTATTTCTATGAGAGGTCTCATTAGTTCAGTGATAACTTCAGCCCTTTATAATTTTTTCTCTGGAACTCAGGTCCAATGTTTTCTTCATGAAGCATAATCCAGTCCCATGAATTGAATGAGATGTGGAGACATGATATAATTCTGGAAACTTCTTGCTTGAGGATTGCTAGAAAGCAGAGTCATTTTTATAAAGAGTGTAGTCTCAGAAACATTTATATCAATACAGTAGGAAATAAGCATAGGATGACACAGCCATGGTAACTTTGTCACCAAGACACTATGTAGGGAATGCTTTCAATTAGAATCTACGGTCCTCACTCTCCTTAAATATTAATGTAAATCAGGTTACTTTTGGTTCTGATCTATTAGTTGTCACTGGAAGTATCCTAAATGACACAAACATGAATCATTCAAGACACAGGTGACTTTTCCAAAAGAATATATATGTTAAGGACAGGTTTCAGACAGCCCACACTTAATGGTTTCCTGTATTTTTTCTCTGCCACAATTAGGAAAAGTTCTGTATGTGTCTTCTGAAAGTGCAGTTTCACTTACAATGAAATGAGTGGGTTCTTTTATAGGTTCTGTTTCTGTTTCTGTTACTGAGAGGCTGCCAATTTTCCCCAGTGTTGAGACTCCTGCCTCTGATGAGTCCTGGCCTACTATTACTACTAATACTCCCTTTCTCCTGTGACTTTGATCCATCTTATTAAACTCTTGGTTAATGATAGTCAGGTTACTTCCATTCAGATGGTTCTCTTGGAATCTCTAGGACTCAACTCACTCATCTGTGTTCTCTTTATATACTCCCAATATTTGTGTGGATTCAGCAACTCAGACTCCTAAAAAATCTGTCCAATTAGCTTCATTCACTACAAAGACATTGTGGTTTGAACTACTATTGCTCTTTGTCACAGTCTTTAGTGTATTTGATTCCTGGATATTTCTTCTCTTGTCAACACAGCCTTAAAGATCTTATGTGGTAAAATGGAAATAGAGCTTTGCTAGGACAATATACTTATTGTGGTTGAAGGTAAATCATGTGTATTACTAAGAAACAAATCTTCATATGACTAAGAATTAGAGTTGACATCTAAAATGTGCAATCGATGCCTTGAAAAAAGATTAATCTAAACTTCACTAACAGGAAGAAGAAAAAAGAAGAGAGATGAAAAGAAGGAGAAAGAGAAATTCCTCCATCAGATGAGAATGTTGTCCTACAATAGTTAATGTTTTCCTTCTGCCCTGCCTCTTAGCTTTGCTAAAGGTTTGTTATGACTTCTTTTAAGGTTCAGAGTTCTTATTGTAATGAATTTGAAACATGAAGATGCAAATATTGTATTGGATTGCCTCAAGGACATTGTGAAGTTATCATGGCAGATGAATCGAATGATGGTTCTTAAGCAAATAATCAGCAAAATAATCTAATGTTTATATAGTTGTGCCAAGAGTTACATCTTTTATGATTTCAAAAGAGAAACTTAGTGCCTGGAAACCCTGATAAATGTATGTTGACATCCCAGAAAAGACTGGCCATGCAATTACTTCCAGACTGTTTCAGCTGAACCAGGACATGAAAAGCATATGGTTGAAATGCCCCCTGGTTCATAAGGCCTTTGCTGTTTCTAAAATATGTGAAATCAATATACTTTTCAAGTTGTCTTGGGGAGTTTCTTTTCCACCTGGAAGTATGAATGGGTAGAATTAGCCTGTTAGGAGTCAATTCAGATATGATGTATCATTTTACTTACATAATCATTATTTGCTCACCCACTTGGTCATAAATCATACATTTATCAAAAGTTACCTTTATAATAGACTACATTAGCTAAAAGATAAGCACAAATAAATGGAAGGTAATTTTTAAAGGAATGTTCAGTATAGTGGACTTCAGTGGAGAAAAAGCCTTAGACCATTCGCACAGTGAATGACAGTTTTCCTGATCAAACCTGGAAGATTCGTATAGCAGCAAAGATATTCCTACCCACCCCACAACACCATGCAGGGTAGTGTGAAATATAGACAAAGACATAAAGGAATCCTATGCCTTCATCATGAAGACAGTTGACAAACATTACAGAATTAAAGGGATGTGAGGCTTTGGTGATACTTAGGAGTCACAAAAGGGAGAAAAAGTATGTGAGTCTGGGATGGTCAATGATGCTGGACAAAAAATAGAATAACAAGTACCTAGTGAGATTTCTCTAAATATCAGTTGAATCTCTTTCTCTTGTTATCACTATGATGAAATAATGAGATGATATTTGTGCAATGGTAACATGCACGCAATAATGCTAGCTAATCATTTTCTTTCAAAGGAATAAGGGCAAGGAAGAGTAGAATGTGAAAATTGCTTGGGTCAACTTCAAGTTTCCAGTTAGTGCACTCACTTGTATCTTAATCCATTCCAAAGATAAAATCATATCATTTACACAAGAAGAAACAGCTACAGAATAAGTACAAGACCGGTCAAGTCAGCTTAGGACTTATTTCTTATAATTAAAAAATATACACTATAAAGTGGCATTGGACCTAATTCAACAGTTGAGTGCTAGCCTAGCATGTAGGAGGCCCTAGGTCCATTCCGAGTACTAAAACCTAATAAAACTGAAAAGATTGAAATACACGGACGTCCTCATGATTTTATTTTTTTTGAGATTACAATTGTGTCATTTTCCCTTCCATTGTCATCCTCAACCCCCCCCATGTGACACACCCCTGTTCTCTTTCAAATTCATGACTTCTTTTTCTTTCACTGTTGTTACTTGTATCTAAGTTAATATGACAATTGGATGATAAAGCTCCGATTCTAATCCAAGATGTCAGGTTCTGAACGTTCCTTAGTTTTAAGCTATAGAAAATCAAGGCAGCAACCTGTGAGCATCAACTAAGTGTTGGTTCTCTAATGAGTGCAGTGGCAAATCTGATAGTGTCTCTCAGAAATTTCACTGGTGACTGTAATGGGTTATTTTTTTTCCAATTTTTTTTTTCTGTTTGCTCTTTGGGAGACTACCATCCAACTTTCAAATAATCACATGGAGACTTATTCTTACTTATGAATGCCCTGATTTAGCTAGATTTGTTTCTAGTCATCTTTACTTAAATTATCCATCTCCCTTTTGTCTTTTGTATTTTACCTTTCTGTATTTCATATGTTTTAATTTCTTTCTTTCTCTATTGCTGGCTGTGTGACTGGATGGCTGAATCCTGCTGTCCTCCTCTCCTTCTCCCTTTATTGTGCCCCTCTCTTCCTTCTCTCATCCTCTCCTATTTATTCTATATGCCTGTCAACCCTGCCTATTCTTTTTTTCCTTCCTGGCCATTCAGTTCTTTATTAGATCAATCTGTTGTATGAAGGCTACTTGTTTGTTCCTGGCCACCCAGAACCAAAATAATCATACAGAAACTTTATTAATTACAACATTGCTTGGCATATTAGCTAATGAATATTTCAAGCTCACTCTTATCTCTTAATTTAACCCATTTCTATTATTTTATATTTTACCACAAGGCTCATGGCCCACTGGCAAGGTTTCAATTGATGGCTTGCCTCTTTCCCTTCTGGCAGCTACATGGTTTCTCCCTAACGCTGCCTCCTTTCTCCCAACATTCAATTTAGTTTTCCCCTCCTAGATCTGTTCTGCCCTGTTATAGGCTCAAGACAGTTTCTTTATTCATTAAGTAATAAAAGCAACACATATACAGAAGAATTTCCCACACCGTTTTTCCTTTTTTGTTTAAATAAAAAGGAAGGATTTAACTTTAACAAGAGAGAACAGGCAGAGTCAGAAGATGCCATGTAGCTGCCAGAGGGGAAAGGCACAGAGTTGCCAGACAGAACCTTGCCAGTAAGCCACAGCCATGTGGTGATACACAGATTACTAGAAATGGGTTGAAATAAGATGCAAGAGCTAGCCAATAAGAAGCTAGAGCTAATAGGCCAAGCAGTGATTTAATTAATACAATCTCTGTGTGGTTATTTCAGGAGTCTGGGTGGCAGGGGAACAAATAAGCAGCCTCCTACTACAAATTAGCATGCCAATGTGTACTAGTTAAATCCACATAAAACCTAAGAGGGCTTGAAAAGGAATTCTAGACACTGAAAAATAAAGTTTAGTTGCAGTTTTTTTTTCCCCCTGGATGGGGTCTGCTTGCTGGTGGCATGCCACAGTTCCTTTAAGAGAGGTCTTCCTAATTCAGAGGTAGCAAAAACAAAAACAACAACAACAACAACAAAAAAGAGAAAACAACAAACCAACCAACCTAACAAACAAACAAACAAAAAACCAAAACTGTCCAATTTTGAAACAACAGCTTCCTGGGCCGTGCAGCCAGTATGAACTCTGACTTTTTCAGGACAAACAAAAAAAAATGGAAATCAATAAATCTCTCAAAGAAACACAAGAAAACAATGAAAAAAAAAAACCAAACAGGTGAAGCCAACAGTTCAAACAGTTCAAGACTTGAAGACTGAAATACTGTCAATAAAGAAAACACAAATTGAGGGAAATCTGGATATTCAAAATCTGGGTAAATGAACAGGAACTACAGAGGGAAACATAATCAACAGAATATAAAAGATGGAAGGAGAATCTCAGGTGTTGAAGATACTATAGAGGAAATAGATTTGTTGGCCAAATAAAACATTAAATTCAACAAATTCTTAACACAAAACATCCAGGAAATTTGGGACACCATGAAAATACCAAACCTAAGAATAATAAGGATAGAAGAAGGAGAACTCCAGCTCAAAGACACAGAAAATATATTCAACAAAATTATAAAAGAAAACATTTCCAACCCAAAGAAGGATATATACCTATGAAGTTACAATAAGCTTAAAGAACAGCAAATAGACTGGACCAAAAAACAAAATAGTCCCCTCGACATATAATAATCAAAACGCAAAACATACAGAATAAGGAAAAAACAAAGACTATTAAGAGCCTTAAAGGAAAACAGGTCAAGTAACATATAAAGGCATACCTACCAGAATTACACCTGACTTCTCAATGGAAACCATGAAATCCAAAAGGTCCTGGACAGATATGCTGCAGACACTGAGAGACCATGGGTGTAAGCCCAGACTACTATACCCAGCAAAGCTTTCAATCATCATCAATGGACAATACAAAATATTCCATGACAAACCAGATTAAACAATACTTATTCACAAATCCAACCCTACAGAAAGTACTAGAAGGAAAACAACAACTCAGGGAAGCTAATTGTACTCACAAAAACACAGGCAACAGATGACCTCACACAAGCAAACCTCAAAGAAGGGAAACACACAAACATTACCACCAAAAAACAAAACAAAACAAGAATTAACAATCACTGGTCATTAATATCAATGAATGGACTCAATTCACCTATAAAAAGACACAGGCTAATAGAATGGATATGAAAGCAAGATCCATCCTTTTGCTGTATACAAAAAACACATATCAACCTCAAAACAGACATTACCTCAGCGTAAAGGGTTGGGAAAAAATTTTCCAATCAAACGGACATAAAAAATAAGTGAGTATAGCTATCCTAATATCTAACAAAATAAAATTCAAACTAAAATCAATCAGAAGAGATAGAGAAGGACAGTTTATACTCATAGCAGGAACAATCAATCAAAAAGAAATCTCCATCCTGAGATATAAGAGCACCCACATATGTAAAAGAAACATTACTAAAACTTAAATCACACATCAAACCCCACACACTAATTGAAGAAGATTTCAACACCTCACTCCCCACAGTGGACAGGTCAACAAGACAGAAACTTAACAAAGAAATAACAGAATTAAGAGATGTCATGACTCAAATGAACTTAACAGACATCCACAGAACATTCCACCCAAACATAAAAGAATATACCTTCTTCTCAGCACCTCCTGGAACCTTCTCTAAAATTGACTTCATGCTTGATAATATAACAAACCTCAACAGATGCTTAAAACTTAGGAATAACCCCCTGAATTTTATTGGATCACCATGGTTTAAAGTTAGAATTTAACAATAACACTAATTGCAGAGAACCTACAAACTCATGGAAATTGAACAGTGCTCAATTGAACCAGCTCTTGGTCAAGAAAGAAATAAAGAAATTAAAGACTTCTTAGAATTTATTGAAAATTAAGGCACAATGTACCTAAACCCATGGGACACTATGAAAACAGTTCTGAGAGGAAAGTTCATAGCACTAAGTGTTTACATAAAGAAAGTGGAGAAATCTCACACTAGTGACTTAACAGAACAGCTGAAAGCTCTATAACAAAAAGAAGCAGATTCACCCAGGAGGAGTAGATGACAGGAAATAAATGTAGGGCTGAAATCAATAAAATAGAAACAAAGAAAACAGTATGGAGAATCAATGAAAAAAATAGCTGATTCTTTGAGAAAATCAACAAGATAGACAAACCCTTATCCAAACTAATCAAAAGACAGAGAGAGAACATCTAAATTAACAAAATCAGAAAAAAAACAGATTGAGGAAATACAGAAAATAATTAGTTCATACTAAAAAAAATAACCTGTAATTCACAAAATTGGAAAATGTAAAAGAATGGACAATTTTATGGATAGATATAACATACCAAAATTAAATGAAGACCAGGTGAACAATTTAAAGAGACCTACAACCTTTAATGAAATAGAGGCAGACATCAAAAACCTCTCAACCAAGAAAACCCCAGGGCCAGATGGTTTCAGTGCAGAATTCTACCAGAACTTCAAAGAACACCTAATACCAATAGTCTCTCAAAGTATTCCACATAATAGAAACAGAAGGAGCATTGCCAAACTCTATGAGGCTACAGTTACCCTGATACCGACCTCTAAGAAAAACATATATAGACCCACCAAGAAAAGGGAAATAGACAAGATTGCCTGACAAAATTGGTAGCAAGGGGATGGGGGGAGAAGGTAGGGCAGAAGTGGAAGAAGATGGTGAAGGGAAGGTGAGGGAGAACTTGAGGGAACGGGATAGTCAAGATGGAGGAAGGACAGAGATGAGAGCAAGGAAAGAGATATTTTGATTGAGGGAGACATTATGAGGCTAGCAAGAAAGCTGATACTAGAGAAATTCTTAGGAATCCACAAGGATGACGCCAGCTAAGACCCTAAGCAATTGAAGGGAGTGTGCCCAAACTGGCCTTGCCCTGTCGTCGACTAATGAATATCTTAAATGTCACCATAGAACCTTTATCCAGCAACTGATGAAAACAGAGGCAGAGACCCGCAGCAGAGCACTGGGCTGAGCTCCTAAAGTCCAGTAGAAGAGTGGGAGAAATGAGAATACGAGCATAGAGGTCAAGACCATGATGGGGACACCCACTGAAACAGTTTACTGAGCCAATGGTACTCACCAATTCCAGTCTGACAGAGAAGACCCACCCCAGCATTGGATTAAACTCGACTTTCTGAATGTGAGTGATAGTTGTATGGCTGGGGCAGACTTCAGAGCCACTGGTAGTGGCACCAGGATTTATTCCTACTGTTTGAACTGGATTTTTAGGAACCCATTCTCTTTAGATGAACAACTTGCTCAGCCTAGATAATAGGAAGGGTCTTGGATCTTCCCAAAGAATGCGACTTACCCTCTCTGAAGAATGGATGAGGGGTAGGTTGCAGGGGTGGGGAGAAGTGAAGGTGATGGGATGAGGGAAGGGAGTGGGAACTGGGATTGTTATGTAAAACAAAAAAGATTTAAAAAAATAAATTAAAGAAAAGATGAGGGAATATTCTAGGACATGAAATAATGAGGTATGAATACAAGGCTTGTGGTATACATGGTTCTTTGTGTTCTGGAAGGGAGATGGCAGGCAACCAAGTTTGCTTTCTCTGCTCTGTTCATTCATTTCCCTGTATCACAACTGAAAAAAACACTGGCTAACAGATATCAGAGGCTTTGTTAAGTTCTGAATATGAGATGTCTCTGTCCACCTGACTCCAAATATCTCCTCTACTAAAAACGTGTTCCTCAATGGAACTGTTCAGAAGTGGAGTTTTGTTCAACGTAGTTGAATGACAAGGGCTCTACCTTCATTATTGGGCTAAACCACTAACAGAATAAAAATTTAAATAAGTGAATAAACCATAGGAAAGTGACTTAACTGGGCAGAAGTGACCTAGGTATGGAGAGTATTTCACTGGGGGAGTGTCCTGGAAAAATAGACCTTATAATGAACACTTTATGGTGTTTCTCTCGGCTTACTGGCCACTATGGAGTGAGAAATTATGCTATACCTGTGCCTCCCACCATGATGTTCAGCCCCATCTCAGGTTCCCTGGTACTGCATTCTCTGAAACCATAAGCCCAAACAAACCATTTTCTTCATTTAACATTCTTTCTTTTAGGCATTATTTTCACAGACATATTAATTCAAGCTTTGAATATCTTTTCAGATCAAAAGATGGAGCTTAAAACCCACAAAGATTTACTTAGAGAATATTCTAGCACCAAGTGCTAAATTTGCAAAGGAAGATCTAGGTAGTCTAGGCTCCTAGTGGAGCCTGTGCTAGATTCATTAACAAAGGTGACGGCTTTCTCTGCAATCAAATAGGAATTCCAGTCTTTGATGGTATAGTTTGGCACACACCTGCCAATTTTACAATTAAAAAATGTGTATGCTGTTCTTCCAAGAGTCACTTTATGTCAGCTCACTTTAAATATACTTTATTCTCTTGGTAGGTACTGAATGTTCTTTCTCCTTTCACTGCCTGTTTTGTTCAAATAACTTTCTGAGACAAGAGGATGGAAAACACGTGTTGAATAGTTTGTGATAAAAGCTGTCAGAAGTGGGTGAGAATGTTTTTCTTGCATACTTTATGCGACCATGAAAGAAATTAGATATGCATGTCACACTTTGAGACCATGTCGAGGCCTTTCAAACAAAACTAATTTTTCAATTAGGCTCCACACCATGAGGTTCCTTAGGAGGAATTTAAACACAGATTGCATTTAGATGAATTTCCTAAGGCAGGGTTAACAAAATTCAGGGTAAAGGAATTTCTTGTTACCTAGTCTTTCGTAGACTGCCACAGCTACAATTTAACAGCCATTTAACTGGTTTCTTCATTTTAGGACGAGCTGAGGCACAGAGAGAATAGTCTCCCCAATGCCGGCATACAGCACATGTCACCCCCAAGCAGATTAGTTCTTAGATTTCTTCATACTCTTCTATTTTTAGTCTTGAGATCCATGTTTGCTAACCATTCAATATATCCTGATTTATAGCAACAGCAGCTCTGCTTTCTCCTCATTTTGGTTATTTGCAGCTGTAATGAGGTTGTTTATGGCCTGCCAATTTTCATTTCAGGTTTTTTTTTTGTTTTTTTTTTGGTTTTTTTTTTAGCTTCCAGTGATTTCCTTGCCACATGATAAAATATATTTACCACAAAATTGATGACCTCGACGATGCTGAATTTGCTTTCCATATCATATGCATCACTGGCTTAGAGACCAAAATAATTATACTAAGACTACAATTTTCCTTCCCAGAATATTCCAGAATTACCATGCTTTGTAAGAACTTCTTAGTAATTTTAGAACGCACAATTCAGTTAGCAATAGCTAAGTCATCACTCGCAGCTTCTTACAATTGAGAAATTTAGACTCAGGTAATTTAAATCAAGAGTCCCAACTCAAATATTTATGTAATATCGACACAAATCCTGGCCAAGGAGACTAGGGCTATATTATTTTTGTTTAAATCAAAATCACTCTATCGTCCATTCTGTTTGTTGTTGTTATTTTTAATACTCAGTTTAAGCATAGCCTAGGAAAGCTGTATCTCCAAAACTGTTTTTAACTTGACCTTTATTTCAATCCATCCAAGATCTTTTGTATTTGCTGCCACTTGAAAGCCAGGGTTAAGGCTCTGCCTTCCCTCCTACCAGGGCCAGACTCTCCATTGCTCTGCATGGCTTTCCCCATGTTACAGCTTGCATTGCTGTTTGTCTGTTTAAATCTGTCTCTGATGGTGAAAGCAAATTACACAAAATAAATTTTTTTTGACAGCAGGAGTTGGAAGATAATAACTGTCAGGAAGGATTTTTCTTGACTTTTCATCTTGTGTGCTTCTGTATTGCATAAGTGTATGTATGTATGTATGCACATGTCTGTGTTTGTTGCCAAATAATTAGCATCAGATTGATTTCATGACTGAATTTATTTCATGTTTTATGCTTCTTGAGTGGTCATGAATTTATCTGCCATACTGCTGTAGTTTAAGTGCTTACTTGTTTCTAAATGGTTCTTTCTAAATGGTTCTTTCTCTAATTCACTGGGGCATATTGCTCTTATTTTCATAAGCTGCTGAGCATAACAATTAAACTCTCTAACTTGTATTAATCTTGAACATCATAACATGACCAAGAGATATTTGCAGGAAGGCAGGTTCTACAGGTTGGTTTACAAGAAGAAAATCTGTCAATCTTCCCCTTCTGACTTTAACCGATGAAAGACCAGAGATTTCTGAAAGTTAGTAATCATTACTACATGGGTTTTGGATCAGTTTATAACTGATGGAAAAGATTAAACATAATGTAATATGATATATTTCAATTTTTTTTGGCTTTTTGAGACAGGGTTTCTCTGTAGCTTTGGAGCCTGTCCTGGAACTAGCTCTTGTAGATCAGGTTGGCCTCGAACTCACAGATATCTGCCTCTGTCTCCTGAGTGCTGGGATTAAAGGTATGTGCCACCACTTCCTGGCTCATCTTAAATGTAGTCAAAAGAAACCTTAATTTTGATAGAGTACAGTGAAATACCAAGGATGGATGGATTTTCCTTTCTTCTTGTACACAAGGGAACTTTGACAATGATGTTTGTCCCTGAAACCAGTAGGGGCTGTTCCAGAGAAAGTGCTAATCCAAGGATAAAAATACCTGTCTACTCAACACTTGGGGAAGTATAGTAGGAGGCTGCTTGTTCATTTCCTGGCCACCCAGACTACAGAAATAACCACATAGAAACAGTATTAATTAAATCACTGCTTGGTCTATTACCTCTAACTTCTTATTGGCTAGCTTTTACATCTGAATATAATCCATTCCATTATTTTATATTTTACCATGAGGCTTGTGGCCTACTTGGAAGGTTCAGGTGACTCTGTCTCTGGTGGGGGCTCCATGGCTTCCCCCGACTCCTCCTCTTTTTTTCAAGCATTCAGTTTAGTTTTCCCCTCCTAGCTCTACTCTACCCTATCACAGGCCTAAGATAATTTCTTTATCAACCATGATATTCACAGCATACAGAGGGGAATCCCACATTAGGGAAGATATTTATGATAGTCTGAGATAAAGGGAGAAAATAATTGACCCATCAGTGAGGAGGACCTACTGGCAACTTAAGAAAAACCAGCATATTCATGTTGCAGTGTTCTATTTAACTAATTCTTATGGATTATTTATTTGTTTGATTATTTTTATTTTTTATTTATGTTTGTGTGGCGAGATAACATGGAGTCCATAATAGGAGTTCTTGGTGCTGGAGTCACAGGCTGTGGTAAGCACCCTAATGTGGATGCCTGAGACTTGAATTTAGAACGTCTATTGGAGCACTGAATTCTCTTAAGCACAGAGTCATCTTTCCATAGCTCCTTAACTGCTAATTTTTAAGTAATAAATAAAAGAAATAACATTTAAAACCCCAATCACAAAGGTTTTATATATAAGAACTAACAAGCCACTTGCTCAAATATGTTTAAAACAGCATTATTCATAATAAGAAGAACCTGGAAACAATCTAGATGCCCCTCAACCATATAATAGATAAGGAAAATATGTTACATTTACTCAACTGTAAAAAAAAACCAATTACCTCATGACATATGAAGGCAAATGGATGGAACTAGAAAAAAAGTCATTCTGAGTGAAGTAACACAAACATGGTACGTACTCACTCATAAGTGGATATTAGAAGCACAGTATAGGAAAACCCACCTACAATTGACAGCCCCAGAGAGATTAAATAACAAGGAGGGCCCAAAGGGGGATGCATGAATTTCCCTTGAAGGGGGATATAGAAGAGATCTCCTGGGGGCCAGGGAGGGAGCATGGAGGGATGAGAACTTGAGGGAGTAGGTTGGGCAGTCTGGGCATGGGAAGTGGATCAAAGGAGGCACAGAAGGGGAGGGTAACAGAAGAGTAGGGGTGTAACATGAGGGGGGCGGGTAATGGCTCCCACGTGGATAACTGCATCCACAGAAAGCCTGGGAAAGCTTGGGAAAGACTAGAGTAAAGCATTTCAGTTATCAGCTGTAGCAGGAAAAAAGCTGCACTGTTTTAAAATGCTGGCTTTCTGGGCCGCCATGCCAGGGAAAACTCAGACTCTTTCAAGCAGGCAGTCCAGACTATGGAAACATTGTTGCAGCTTGCTTTCTGGCAAGGACCTTGAAATGCCATAGGAGCTTTTGAATGTTGTCTTCTCCATATTCCTTAGCAAATTAAAGACCCATGTGGTCAGAAAAAGAGAGATACACAGTAAAGAGAGATTCAAAGAGGAAGAAAACCTCTAAATGATTTACAGTGTGTTAAAAATATATGCAGGCTTTAAAAAAAAGGTTTAAAGCCTTAAAATAAAAAAGAAAGAAAGAGAGTAGTTGGGTGTGGTGATACACACCTTTAATCCCAGCACTGGGGAGGCAGAGACAGATGGATCTCTGGGAGTTCAAAGATAGCCTGGTCTACAGAGTTATTCCAGGACAAAGATATACAGAGAACCTGTCTCAAAAAGCCAAAAGTTAAAAGTAAAAATAAAAGAAATAGAGGTTAAAATAAAGCTGCATAAGGATGGAAAATATACAGAGAATCTTGATACTGTATGCTATTATGCTTTCTTTGAATTGTTTAAATGCTGAGGAAAGAGCAACAGCTGCTAAAAAATATTTGCTTATAAATGCTGCAGAATTAATCCAAGATAGATATTTTGAAAATACCTTGGCTTCAAAATTGAAGTCAAAAGGTATGTTACTTTGGAGAAGGGATTTTGCTTTTGTTTCCACAGAAAATGAGAGGCTCTGGATTTATTCAGAGTTAAGAAAAATCATCTTTGACCAAGGGAGACCACCTGAGCAATCTCAGGTAGGAACAGATGGCCCAGATGTCTGAGTTCTTCGTCCAGAACAGGTTCAAGACTGCTGCCTGAGATGATCAAGACTCACAGGATATGTCAGTCAGGACTTGATCATAACTTTAAATTTTCTTTAGGTTCCCATAAGATTATCAGAGCCCTCAGATTATCAGCTGGAAGTAGTCTGAAATACTACGCCCACATTCTTAAAAAAATGGACTATGGATATTTTCCTTTGTTTTCTTTTTTTAAAAAACGAGGGGGAAGTGGTGCGGGAGAATTGTTTGCATTCTGTCAATCATGTTTTAAATAAACGCTGATTGGCCAGGCAGGAGATGTAGGCAGGAAAACCAGACAGGAAGTGGAAATGATGCAAGGAGAACAGGAGAATTCTGGGGAGGAGGAAGTTGATTCCTCCCACTCCTGCCCAGATCACCGAAGCAGCAGGATGTGAGCTGCCCCACTGAAAAAGGTACTGAGCCACATGGCTAACATAGATCAGAAAAATGGGTTAATCAAGATGTGAGAGTTAGCTAATAAGTATCCTGACCTAATGGGCCAATCAGCATTATAACTTATAGAGATCTCCTGTGTTATTTTCTGTGGGACTAAAGAGCTGGGGGAACGGGGCAGGACAAAAACCCCAACAAGCAGACCCGGCCCCCTCATGTTACATAGGGGGAGCCATTTTAGTGTTAGGGAGAAACCTGGAGCCAGAGAAACTCCCAGGAATCCAGGAGAATAACCCCAGCTAAGACTCCTAGTGGAGAAAGTGCCTGAACTCATCATCTACCATAATGGTGACTACCCTAGTTATTTTCAGAGATACTCTATCCAATAGCTGATGCAAGCAGATGCAGAAATTTATAGTCAAACACTGGGCTAAGTTCAGGGAGTCTTGCTGAAGAAGGGGAGGTGGGGTTGTATGAATCAGGGGTCATGACAGGGGAACCCACAGAGGCAGGTGACCTGAGCTTGTGGGAATTCATGGACTCTGAACAAACAGTTAGAAAGCCACCATGGGACTGACTTAGGCACTCTGAATGTGTGTGACAGTTGTGTAGCTTAATCTCTTTGTTAGGCTCCTAGCAGTGAGATCAAGACCTGTTCTGGGTACTTAGCATGCTTTTGGGAACATGTTCCCCATGCTGGATTACCTTGCCTAGTCTTGATGCATGGAGAGGAGCTTTGTTCTGCCTCAACTTAATGTGCCATACTTTGTTCAAGTCTATGGGAGGTATGGAGACAGAATGGAGACAAAAGAGGAGTAGAAGGGGAGGGGATATATGGGAATCCAGTGTAGGGGAGAAGGAGGGAGGGGAAACATTGGTTGGTTTGTAAAATAGAAGTTAAAAAATTATTATTAAAAAGTCCATGTACCAAGGGGGTGGAGGGAGAATTAACATGCTGTTTAATGTATAAAAAAATATCTCAAGTGACCATGTAATTTAATGGTACACAAATAAACAGGACAAGCCTCCAATTTGTCCATAGTAACCATGATCTACAAGGTGAGGAGGAAGGAAGTGGAGAATATTTATGGATGTGACATGTTCTGCTACACACAATAACAAATAAATCAATCAAAGTTGCACTTACATACACTGGGTCACCTTTTCCTTTATTTTCTCCCAAGGTCACAGTTTTGTACTTCACAGAAGTCCTGCATATCTACAAGGATTCATTGTTCATTCCTATAGAGCAGATGAACAGATAGAACCATTCCCAACTTTCAAAGAGGAAAAAGAATTAAGAATGCACATAATGAGAGTTTGAAAGCAAAAACTTCTTACTTTTCCTGTGGTGGCTTAAAATATTGAGATCATTCATGGCTATGACAGCAAAGTTTGCAATTGGCATAGCTGGGAAAATATTATTAGTTTTCTGCTTCCAAAACTCATGTCTGCTTTATGATACACTCATAAATATCATTGAAACATTAGTGGAGGTTCTATGGTGATATTTAAGATATCCATCAGTCTGACTACAGGGCAAGGCCAGTTCTTGTACCTTCTCTCTCTATTGCTTATGTTCTTAACTGGGGTCATCTTTGGGGATTTCTTGGACTTTTTCTAGATCCAGGTTTCTTGCTAGCCCCATAATGGCTCCCTCAATCAAGATATCTCTTTTCTTGCTTTCATCTCTGTCATTCCTCCATCTCAATTTTCCCATTCCCTCAAGTTCTTCTCCCCCTCTCCTTATTCCCTCTTCTTCCCCTTCCACCCTCTCTTCTACCCCCACCGCTATGTTGGCAGAGACCCACATCAGAGCACTGGACTGAGCTCCCAAATTCCAGCTGATGATTGGGAGAGTGAGACTATGAGCAAAGAGATCAAGAACATGGTGGGTATACACACTGAAATAGTCTGCCAGAGCTAACGGGAACTCATCAACACCAGCCAGACTTGGAAGGAACAAGCATAGAACCAAACTAGTCTTTTTGAATACGATTGACTGTAGCATGACTATGGCAGACTGAGGGGACTCTGGCAAATAAAGCAGGATTTATTCCTACTATTTCTACTGGCTTTTTTGGGAATTTATTCTCTTTTGGTGGATAACCTAGCTAAGCCTAGATAAAGTAGGAAGGGCCTTGAACCTTCCCCAAATCAATGTGCCTTATTCTCTCTGAAAAGTGGATGGGAGATGTGGTGGGGTGTAAGTGGAGGAGGATAATGGGAGGGTAAGTGAGGTAATGGGAGGAGGGGAGGAAGTAAAAGCTTGGATTGGTATGTATAATGAAAAAAGATAGTTTCTTTTCTTTTTAAAAAATAAATTTAAAAAAGAAACATTAGTGGATAACACTTATTTTGGGTACAGAGACTACAGAAGTAAATAAGGCAAGGTTCTTATGTTCAGGAGTCTTAGATTTACATGATCCAAGGAGTGAAATCAGACTAGATGTCCATCAGCATATGAGTGGATAAGGTGTTATACATAGAGATGAGAGAGTGCACTAAGTCATAAAATGAACCAAATTGTGATGTGTAGGAAAACAGATGTGAATGGAGATGATCATGTGAAGTGAAGTAAGACATAGACAGATATCACCTATCCTGTCATATGTGTATCTAGATTACTCTTCCAACAAAGGACAAATAGGAGAGATGACTAAATGAAGAGAAAAAAGACTGGGTGAGAGGAGGCAAGATGGGAGAATGAAATGGACCTGAATAGAACTAAGTGTATTAGATACATGTAAAATTTCATCATGAGGCAGTCCCTACCAGCAATCAGGCAGGTGAGAGACCTGTCTCCAGGCTGTGCTCCTATACCACCACCCACTGGACTCTGGCTCTCCAAGACTCACTCTGCTGCCCAATCCACACACCTGAACATCCTCCCCACAACCCCAGCAAACTACATATGCACGGTACAAAGTACACCAGTGGGAAAAACAGAAGACTACATAGGCACAGGTGTAGCTATACAGTGGGAACAACAGGAACAGGCAAAAGCAACACTAGTTGGAAGAAAAGAAGAATAAATGCTGTTGTAAGAATACACTCAACAACACGAAGCAATATGGTACCACTAGAACACAGTGATCCTACAACAGCAAGACCTGAACATTCCAATGAAGATGAAACATAAGAAAATGAACTTAAAATTAAAGTATAAAGATGATATAGGCTCTTAAAGGGGAAAAAAAAAACCAAAACATGTAAGTGGAGGAGGTGGTTCAAGACTTGAAACCTGAAATGGAAACAGTAAAGAAAACATAAACCAAGGAAATTCTAGAAGTGCAAAATCTTGGTAAATGAACAGGGACGAAAGATGCAAGTATCACCAAAAGAATGCAAGAAATGGAAGAATCTCAGGTATTGAAAATACGATATAGAAAATAGACTCATTCAGTCAAAGAATATATCAAATCCAATTAATTCCTAACACAAAACATCCAGGAAATCTGGAACACAGTGAAAAGACCAAACCTAAGAATAATTGGGGTAGCAAAAGGAGAAAAATATTCATATTCAACAAAATTAAAGAAGAAAAATTTCCCAACCTAAAGAAGGGCATGCCTATAAAAGTACAAGAAGCTCACAGAACACCAAATAGACTAAAACAAAACAAGTTTCCTTTCCAAATAAACATCAAAACACTAAACATACACAACAAAGAAATAATTTTCTTGTTGCTGAGCCCAAATCCAGAGAAAGACCTCTTCAGGACTAGAAGCTAATCAGTGACCTCTGTGGGAGCAGGTCTGAGCCAGCAGCTACTGTTGGACCATGTCTGACCAGCAACCTCTGCCAAAGCAGACCCAAGGCAAGCAACCTCCATAAGAGCAGGGCTGAATGACCACCAGTATTACAGAGCGACCCCCTGAAGAGCTGAATGACCTCTTGGGACACCGAGTGACCTTCAGGGTGCCTGGAACTATGGCCCTGACTGCACCATGAGGAATAAACATCTGAGCCTTGGATTCACTGGCACCTAGAATACTGATCAACAGAAAAATAGTCCCAACTACACCAATCAGAGGAAAAGATGAGTAGACAAGGTAAGAACACACTCAACATCACAAAGAGCAACATGACATCAACAAAAACTATTACCCTTTTAACAGAAAGACTTGAATACCCAAATATAGATGAAACAGAAGAAAACGACCTAAAAATTGATTTAGGAGAATATTTGAGATTTTTAAAAAGGAAATGAAAAATTCCCTCAAAGAAATGGAGGAAAAGACAAGAAAAATTTGAAAAAAATCAACAAATCCCTTAAAGAAAATTAAGAAAAAGTAATCAAGCAGCTGTAAGAAATGATTCAGGACTTGAAAACTGAAATAGAGACAATAAAGAAAACACAAACCGAAGGAATTATAGAAATGGAAAATATGAGGAAATGATCAAGAACCACAAACACAAGCATAAACAGCAGAATACAAGAGATGGAAGAGAGAATATCAAGTGCTGAAGATACAATAGAGGGAATGGACCTATCAGTCAAAGAAAACATTAAATATAACAGAAGCTTAACACAAAATATCCAGGAAATATGAGATACCATGAAAAGACAAAACCAAAGAATAATAGGGATAGAAGAAAAAGAAGTCTAATTTAAAAGCACAGAAAATTTATTCAACAAAATCATAGAAGAAAACTTTCCCAACCTAAAGATATGCATATGAAGATACAAGAACTTACAAAACACCAAATAGACTGGATCAAAAAAAAAAAGTCTCTTCTCTACATAATAATCAAAACACTAAACATACAGAATAGAGAAAAACTATTAAGAACAGAAAAGGAAAAAGGCCAAGTAACATATAAAGGCAGACATGTCAGAATTGCATCTGACTTCTCAATTGAAATAATGAACCCAGAAAGTCCTGGTCAAGCATTATGAAGACATTAAGAGACCATGGGAGTACAGACCTAAATAGAGAACTCTCAACAGAGGAATCTAAAATGACTGAAAGACACTTAAGGAACACTTAAGGTAATGTTCAACAAACTTAGACATCAGAGAAATGCAAATCAAAACAGCTCTGAGATTCCATCCTTACACCTGTAAGAATGGCCAAGATCACAAACACTGATGACAACTTATGCTGGAAAGGTTGTAGGGTAAAGGGAACATTCCTGCATTGCTGGTGGGAATACAAGTTGGTACAGCCCCTTTGGATGTCAGTGTGACGATTTCTCAGAAAATTAAAGAAGAACCTTCCTCAATACCCAGTAATACCACTTTTGGGTATATATCCAAAGGATGCTCAATCATGCCATAAGGACATGTCCTCAACTATGTTCAAAGCAACATTGTTTGTCACAGACAGAACCTGGAAACAACCTAAATGCCACTTGACCAAAGAATGGATAAAGAAAACGTGGTACATTTACACAATGGAGTACTACACAGCAGAAAAAAGTAACAATATCTTGAATTTTGCAAACAAATAGATGGAGCTAGAAAATATCATTTTTAGTGAGGTAACCCAGATACAGAAAGACAATTATCACATGTACTCACTCTTAAATGGTTTTTAAACATAAGGCAAAGAAAACTAGCCTATAAATCACAATCCTAGAGAACCTAGACAACAGTGAGGACCCAAAGAGAGACATACATGGATCTAATTTACATGGGAAGTAGAAAGTATAAAAATACAAGATCTTCTGAGTAAATTGGGAGTGTGGGGACCTTGGTGGAGGATGAAGGGGATAGGGGAGAGGCAGAAAGGGGAGCAGAGAAAAATGTAGAGCTCAATAAAAATCAATAAAAAAATAAATAAATAAAAAGAGAGCTCACAGATACTAGCTCAAACAACTATACACAGAAATGTTGACTGAGGTTCTGTCCTGCCCAGGTCCCACAGTCATTAAGTACCAAAGAAATGACACAGATGTATACATTAATTATAAACTGATTGGCCTAGTATCTCAGGCTTTTTATTAACTCTTATAACATATATTAGCCCATAATTCTTCTCTGTGTCAGCCACGTGGTTTGGTACCTTTTTTGGCTAGGCAGTCACATCCTACAATTTATAATCCCAGAGAACCTAGGCTACAAAGAGAACTCTAAGAGAGACATTCATGGATTTAATGTGCATGGGAAGTAGAAAAAGACAAGATCTCCTGAGTGAATTGGGAGCATGGGGACCATGGGAGAAGATAAAAGGGAATGGGGGAGAAAGGGAAGGGAGTGAAGAAAAATGTATAGCTCAATAAAACCAACAAATAAATAAATAAAAATAAAATGTCACAATGAAACACATTATTTTGACAATTAATAGATGGGAATTAGAAAGGTTGAGAAGGATTCTCAAGTCCAGAGTGGAATATAGTAAAATATCCAGACAACTGCAATGTGGCATCCAGAGATTTCTGGTGAATTTCTAAGTTCAGAAGGCCCATGACAACACAGAAAAATCAAACAAGGAGTATATTTGGGGAGTTGAGTTCAGCCTTTATTCTTCCTCCCTCCCTTCCTTCCTTCCTTCCTTCCTTCCTTCCTTCCTTCCTTCCTTCCTTCCTTCCTTCCTCCCTTCCTTTCTGTCTGTCTATCTGTCTTTACTTTTCTTTTTTCTGTGTATATACTGAGTATGTGAAGATGCTCGTGGAAGCTTAAAATAGGTGTTGTATCCTCTGGAACTGGAATTAACAGGGAGTTGTGAGTCACCTGATATGGGTATTGAGGACTAAACCTGGGTTCTCCACAAATCAGATAATTTTTTTAACCACTGAGTCATCTTTTCAGTCCTGTGAACAGTCTTTTTAAGAAAGCGTGCTTGCCCAATGTCTGAGGGACACACTGGCTCATTCTAAACAACTCATGATATTTAATGCACCAGGAACAGCAAAGAGAGAATGTGCCAAGTCCCAGAGTCAGGAGAGAATGCAAACTAGAAACAGAATGAAGGAACTGGCCAACCTCAGTGAACTGCATGAAATTCAATCATGCCAGTGCTGACTGAGAAGCAGGAGTGATGAGAGCAGGCTGGAGACATTAGCAGGGGGCCTTGTTTGCTGAATTTCCCTCCATTCCAGCATATTTGGCTCCATCTCTGAGCACATAATTCTGGCTGCCCAGGTTTCTAATCAGGAAATCCCTGCTGTTCTTGGTGTCTGCAGCAGCCAGTGCTGTCAAAGGACCTCGCTTTGACCTTTGGTTCATTGAGGAAAGGAGTTTGAATCTTGAAGATTGTCAAGGGATTCTCTTGACTTTGATTCACAGAGAATGAAGATTGCAATTAGCAAGGTATTGAGTTTGTCAAAACAAAAAATCCATCTGCAAATGAGAGAATAGCTTTCCAGGAGGTGTTAGTCCTTCAGCTCCCTGCCAAGTTTCATTGGGCACCAGACACTGGAAGATGAAATAGATCATGAGGACAGCCCGGTAATTCAAGAGACATAGTATGATTCTGTGCTTGCTTTTCTGAGACAAGCTAGTGTGAAAGACACTTATTGGCATTTTTGTACTTTTACTTCAGAACTCATGTTTGTTAATCTCTAAGTTAGAATCAATCAAATAGACCCAACACTGCGGCTCATTAGAGACAAAATCTTTTGTGTACTATATTTAGTTTAAATTGTTTGTCTCTGTATTTCTAAGACTACCACATGTAGCTGTAGAGGTTGCCATTGGTGATTATATGCTTTCTAAGAAATTCAAACTGTAATTGCATTATTGATTATTGATTGTTCTTTATTGACCTCTTCCATAGAAACTGGCTCTCCCATAAAGGACAACTAATGCAAGATGATTCACTGGTACATATATTTATTTTGAGGAATATTTAAAAATAGTTCTTTGAGAGTTTTGGTTTTCATACACTATGAACTTCCTCTTCACCAACTCCTCCCTGATTGACCTGCCTTCCCTACCCTTCCAACTATGAACCTTTTAAAAAAATTAAACCTATCAATCCAATTTGGACTGCTCAAATATTCTTTGATGTGTGGTCTTTCACGAGAGAATGATTGTCTTACTGGGGCTTACATTCTGTGGCTAGAGGTAGAATTATATGCAAAACTCCCTTCTCTCCATATAAGTATTTTTTTTGACCTTTGGTTTTCAAAGGTTTTAAACATTCCGTTATAATTGCTGTGAGTTTATATATTTGCTGTCCTGTGTCCAAATGTTTCCATGTAGTCATCCACCACTTCTGGCTCTATAACTCTTTCTTCCTCTTCTTCTGAAATGATTTTTGAACCTTGGGAGTGGGCATGTAGCATATATATTCCATTTGGGGTTGAGCATTCTACAGTCTTTTATTCTTGTCACTAGTCACTTGTAGTCTTTGTGTTTTTATGATCTACTGCAAATAGAAACTTAGACAAGAGTATAGAGATACAATGATCAAATGGGTACAACAATAAGTATTAGGAATCAGGTTACTACTATGTCCATTTGCATCATAATAATTTTAGGTTCTGCTCTAGGGCCTATAACAAGTATAGTCATAGGCTCTTTGCCTGATAATGGTGCCAGGCATAGTTTTTATCTAGTTAAGCTGGATTTAACCCAATCAGAAAATGGTGGGTCACTCCTTGTATGTTCATATCACTGTTGCACCAGTGGACATGCCTTACCAAGCCAGTTGTTGTTGTAGATTGCAGGGTTCACAGCTGGATGTGATTGATGGTTACTTTTTCCTCTGTTAGGTTGCATAAATCCTTCCAATAAAAGATGGTCAGTAAGTATGACACTTCCAAGTCTGATATCACCAACATCTGCGATTCAAGTATATGGTTCTTTCAGCAATAGGGTCCTACCATCAAGTTCTAGAAAGTAACCAAGAACAATGATCAAAGATTATAATAATTGGCGGCAAGATCTACGGGGACTCATTAGTCAACAACTCCAAAAGAAGCAATTCATCCTGGCCAGGCACTGGGCTTTGAAACAACATATCAATGTTCCATGATATATTCATGGTCCTGTAACAAGACAAAAAGAAAGTACTTCAAAATTCTTACAGGGATCAGTAAAAAGTACACTGGATGACAAAGTTCATCAAAGTTCATTATAATCAGTCCTTGTGATGATGATACATGTAAAGTAGAATCTGGGACTTGGGTGTTCGATGTCTTTCTTACAATGGTTTCCTAAGGACAATTTAGAAGTATTCTTATGGCCTACAGATGAAGAAGAATTATAAAAAGACAGGAAGCTAAGACCTGAGCCGCATGTTGAGGTTGGCCAAGGGTCCAAGGTACATTCAATCCCTGAGTTTTCCTATTAAGAACAGATGGACCTGAAATTCTAGGAGGCTTGGAGCAAACTTGTGTTTGACCATTTTCCAAAGGAAAGGAGAGTGTATGATCGGTGTTAGTTTGCTTGGCAATATCTTCAGTCTATTAAAACAATGACAGATCACTAGATTTCTGTCTTGAGAGCATTCTTCCGGTCACTCGTAGTTGATCAGGGATTTGTATTAATTTGACGTTGTCATAAGCATCACAATCTTACTTGTTTTGGTTTCATTTAACATATTAAACCTTTATTCACCACAGCATGCTTTTAGTGGTGCACTTGCATGTGTGTGTACAGTCTTTTTCGGTATGTTAGTATCTTTCAGTAAGTAAAATAAATTTACAAAGAAGCTTCTACAATGTTATGAAGAGCATACACTCACATGATTGGCAAGATAATATTCAAGCTTAGTTGGTTTTTAAAACACAGCTCATTGTTCTGAGGTTGTGTCAATTATTTCTGTATGTTAGAGGAGTCTTCTAATGTGGTACTCCCCTCTCTAGTAGAACAGAATCAGTTGCAACAGAAGCATTTTAAGTCATAGTAAATAAGTTGCTAAAATAGATACACAAACAAGTTATTCAAAAATATTGGGTGACTTAAGTTTCCAGATTGTCTTTTGCTCTTTTTCCCCCCAACAATTAACAATCTATCCATACCAGAATAGTGAGAATGAAAACATTTATTTTATTATCAGAAACCATAGATAAGAGGATGCTGACAGTCTGCACTGATAAGGATGAGGATGGTTTCAGTGAGTTTAGAAAAAGATTAATAACTATATCTAAAGGAAGATGGCATAATGTACTTTTTAAAATCTAAGACTTTAATGTACTTTTAAAAATCCTAGACTGCTAATGCACTTTGGTTTATGAGTTTTTAATTTTGAGCTTTAAATGTGTAGGTTTTCCCACTCGTTTCATGGATGTTTCTTTTTGCCACATCTAGTTTGTGATGTGGAGATCCCAAAAAAGCATATCCCTCAGTGGTTACACTGCTTCCTCCATATAGAAAACCACAGGAAATTTGGAAATTAGAAAACATTAGTTCAAGTCTGATTGTGATTTACTAAGTGTATGCTCTTGGGCAGGTGTCTGACTGACCACTGTGCTTTAAAAATGTTTTATTCTTCTCTATCATTTTTCTTCTATTTGCATGGAGATGTTTTTTAGACTAAAATTTTAGTTAGCCAATACCAAAATTCTTAGTGGTAGATGTAGTTTATCAATCCTGCTTTGAGCAAGGAGTCATAGGGAAGCCAGAACAGGTATTCCTCAACCATACAGCATTGTTAAGAACCATGAAGAGGAGGCAAGTCCCAAAATGGGTCCATAGGACCAAAGGGAGCCTTAGGATGGCAAGCTGTCATCAAGCACAAAAATACTGTCTTATAAATATATAACATTTGTCATCTAAAAAGTAAAGTAAGAAAGATACTTTTTCACATATTTTAGTACAGCAGAGGCTGTGTATGACGTTCTGTGTCTTTACTCTGAGTACTGTGGTCCACACCACCATGTTTTTTTGGTATCACACATATCCTTCCCCAAACCCTGCTCTCCTTTCCTTTTTATTCTCCGATTTTATTTTCCTTGAGATGGTCAATACTTTAGAGCTCTTCAGGGTTGGGTGTGGGCCACATTCTCACCCTGTAGGAAACCTCACACAGGAGGAGTACTGATCATTACCATATGCCTCAAACCCCTCAGACTGACATCCTCGTATCCCAGGCCCCGCCCCCGCCAACAGTTTCAGACCATTTAACCAATTGTCTGTTTCATATCACCACATGAACATCATCTCACGGGCTCTCAATTTCAGCATGTCCAAACCTAAAACCCGATGGACATCTGCAAAACTGGAACTTTGCCAGATACTTCAGCTTAGACGAGATCCCCTTTCCATCGATTACATAAACAAAGTGTTGGAGTCCACCCTCGAAAACTTTCACCCCAACTTCAATTCAGCAACTTCTCTAAGTTTCCATTATTTTCCTATTCAAGGTAATTTCATGTCTTGCTTAATCCAAAATATCAAATATTCATCTATTCTTACCTCCTCCAGTTCAATTTTTATTTGCATCCAACTGCTATTTGCATCAAAACTGATAATTTATTCACCAATTCTGACTTATACTTTTTGTTTTCAATATGTAGGTACATGTATGTGCACATAAACACATATATGTGAGAATGTATACAAATACTCTTAAGAATTCCATTTCATTTCATTTAAGATGGGATGCCAATTTTAAGAATATAGTTTATAATACTGTAGTATTCAAGAACCTGACCAAAAACAGATGGCACAACCAAGCAAATAATTAATAGGAGTTTAATAAAATGGCTATTCAAAATATGCGTGTTGGGTTAAGGGAAAGCAGCAAAGAATTACAAAATACCCTAAGGCTAGCAACAGCAGGAAGTTATTAACTCCCTGAGTTAAATATGCTAATGAGAGGAACATTGTTGGAAATGAAGCAGAGAGAAGGAGGAAAGGGGAAATGAGAGGGGAGAGGAATGGAAGGTGAGAACCTGCTCTGAGTAGACATTCGTGTCTAACAGGGGAAAAGGTAAAGGAATAGAATTTTCTTTTGCTTCTATCTCATTGTTCAGGTCACTGATAGTTTCTCCCTTTGACTGAACAGTTCTGGAAGAGAAGGAATAAGAAATCTATTGATAGACTTCATGAAGTTACAGAATACAGGATGCAGGTGGACAAGCCACATAACCACATAATCAACATAGTCTACCCAGGCCCACAGAATCAGTTTCTCAACCCTGAGACACCAGTCGGTGGCTCTTCCAATGAATTTCAGGAAACTTCTCCCCAGCATGTCTGTCCCATCTGCTCTAGACGTTTCCCTTACTTGAACGAACTGCTCACTTTTTATATGCTGTTTGCATCTTCAGAAAAATGCCTTCTTGTCCAACATCCTGTTTTCTATATATTAGTTCCAATATGTCTTCCACTCAGAAATCTTTGCTATACTACTTAACTATGTCTCACTCTTATCAAGATACTCTTACGTTATCACTCAGATTTCTTTTATAGTATTTGCTATATATTTATTTCTCTGATTTATTATTAATATCAAACATCTCTCTGTTAATGATATTTTGTGTAAAGTTTACAAAAAGATCGTTATCTTATGGTGTGGAAATGAAAAGAAATAAAAGGAAAGAAAGCTTGGAATGGAGGGCTCATAAATCTTTATTTCAGTTGTTCTAATATGTGAGAAAAATTGAGAATTCTTTTAATAGCTCACAGGGATTCAGCAATGATATGGTTCAACCTAATAAGGGTAATATATTGAAATGCAAATAAATTCTTAATTTTCACAAGAAAGTCTGAATAAAATTAGGTTAAAGTTTTTTTTTTTGTTTTTTTTTAATGCAAAGCTGTCAAAGAAGCTTTAAAACCTGGAAGCTCTGCTTCTCAGTTTGGGTTTTCTGATGAGAAATTAGTCAAATAAGTGCAGCTTTAATGAATACTTCCTAAAGATTTTTGCCATAGGCAGATTCCCTGATTTGTACATGTCAAAAGCAAAACTTCTAAGAATAGTCACTTTTGCAACAGATCTGAAGTGGGATTCCCATACAAGGCACTTTCGGGTTCTGACTTAAACAGTGCTTCTCATCAGGGTTCATGAGAAATTCATCTTCCCTGTCCCGTGAGAGGGCATAAGGCTAGGCATGGTTCTTTCCATTGAGTTTCTTGGTAGAATAAAGAAAGTTTACAAGTAACAGAGCATTCTTTGTGGTCAAGTATCCAGCACTTAAGGTCTAAGGATTATTTTTGAGAATCCTGAGTTGTGGGTGAGATTATTTCACTGTCACATGACTACATCATCTGTCACTTATAATTCATGTTCCACTTGGGTGGGAAATAAACACAGCAGTGTTTACTGGATGATGTAATTTACAGTGTATCTAAAACTTAAGTCCTTGAAACTGTATATAACCCTCCTGAACGGTGTTGTGGTGTGTGATGTTTATAAGAACTTCCATGACATACTATGTTCATGCTGTTTTCATGGTGTGTATCTTTTATCCTGGTGGATTAGTGAGAATATAATGACAAAAAGTTCACAGGCAGAAACAAAACCGACACTGACCATTGGACCAAGGGGTTTAAACTTGGTATCTTTAAATATTCTCTAGTATTTTATTTCACTCCCATGTTAGTAGGTTCAAAACAAAATAAATAAAATAAAAATATGTATTTCTCTCTGGTATTTGATAAGGCATAAATAAATTGAAATGTCCCACGATCTTTTATTATGGTATCAGGAAATTCATATTCATCAAATTATTTTTATGTACTGTCATAGTATTGTACACAATATTGTTTAACTCTTGATGTATGTAGCTAAGAAATGATCCTAAGACCAAGTAGCTTATGATAGACATTTATTCCCATGGGTCTATTGTTCAAGTTGGGTTCTGTTTAGTAGCTGGGTTTTAAGTTAGCAGATGAATGATGGATGTTAGCAACTCTTCTCCACATGTCTCTGATGTTACTTTGATTGATCAACTAGTTGAAATTCTCATCACAAGGCAATGGTGCAAAAGAACAAACCAGACAGATTCGATCTCGGTTCTGATTTGGAATGGTATCACATCATGTCTTTTGACTAGAGCCAGTGATATCTGTCTAAAGACTACATATGATCTCGTCACACTGAGAACATGGTAAAGATATCGATAGTTGAACAAGGCCTGAGAGGTTAGATCAACCATTCAATGTACTAAAGAGTGCTTTAAATCCTATACTTTGTTTAATTCTTAAAACAACACCATGAGGTTGGTACGATGATAATACTGTGAAGTTTAAATGTTTGTGTCACTGTCAGTCATGTTAAAGTCTTCAGGACAATAAAATTAAGATAAGGGGTTTTAAGAAAGTGATTGCATTCCATGAGTTCCCCTTTGGTGAATGGAATTTAGGCCCTTGTAAAAGAAGCTTTACAGAGTACTAAATCCCTTTTTTGTCTCTCCATCCTTTGCACGATGAGAAGACTCAGTGCTTCTCTTCAGCAGAGGACTCAGAAACAAAATGTCTTCTTGAAAGAAGCGGGCAGCCCTCCCCAGTCTCTGTGTCCTGGTACCCTGCATGCACTTCAGTTCCCCTTGGCACCCTGAGAAAGATGCTTCTGCTGCTTATGCGTGGCTCTGCCTCCAAATTTCTATCACAGCAGATCAAATGGGCATAATTTGAGGATGAATAACTTTGGGATGAGGAAAACTAGGCCCAAGAGGTTGAAAGTGCTTTTGTTCATGAAATAACTATATAGTAAACTTAGATTCAGGAGCAAATCTGATGATTTCTGTTGGAATCAGCCTTTCAACTTTTATTTCACATAAATTTCAAGCATACATTTTTAAGTAGAAGAAGAAAATATATATTTTATTCATTTTCCTTTTCTAATTTGACTCTTTACCCTACAATTAGTCTTGGCAAAAATAAATCTATAACAATAAATTAACCTTTCCATCACATAGCTATCATTCTTTATAGAAAGAAAAAAAAGTTAAAAAAATATTGGTGTCGGTGGTTTATGTTTCCGCAGGAGATCATATTGAATTCTGTGATATCTGCTGCCACTGTAGGCCATTTTGATGTCCATGATCCATGTTGAGTCCATGTTGATGCCTGCAGTTCATACTGCTGCCAGAGGTCATGATGAGGTTATACTGTTGTTGGCTGTCATGGGAAAGGAATCTTGTGTTGAAGTGGTCTCTACTACAGATTGTCATTGAGAATGAGAGACATTGAAGTCTTCTGCAACAGCTTCCCTCCCGCCTCCAAAAAAGAAACAGTTTAGACAGGAAGTCAGTGAGAAAAGTGCTTAAAAGTTGTGATAAAGATGGTGTAGTTCTTCACAGTTGATGGCTTCTGGCAGGGACTAGAGGTGGGTATGGACTCAATTATATTTAAGGAACTGGCCACTGGGTGTTTGGTCACACTTCAATGAGTATACGGGCAAGTCAAATTGGACTTGGTGTATTATTTTTAAAAAATGGAAGAGGCACAGGTGAGAGAGTAGCCCCGAGAGGAATAGAGAGCAAGTATGATCAGGGTGCATTGTATGGAATGCCCAAGTAATGAGTAGAAATATATTGAAAAATAAATAGCAAATTGAAACAGAGAGTTGCCGTATTTTTAAAGAAAAAATATATTTAAAGTTTTTAATTTGGGGTGTTATGTTCACATGAATTTATTCTTTTCATCCTTGTAAAGATATGGATAATTTGACAGGGTTTACACTTAGGGACCAAAGTGCTGTAGAAGGGACTGGAGAGACGGCTCAGCATTTAAGAACACTTACTGCTCTTGGAAAAGAACTGTGTTTAGTTTCCAGCACTCACCCACACGATGAATCACAAATGTCTGTACCCTGAGTTTCAGGCAATCCAACACCTTCTTCTGGCCTTGACAGGACCCTGCACGTATATAGTACACAAACACTAAAATTAAAACAAATAAACCTTTTAGAAGAGAAATGTTAAAAGAACAGAGATTTTATGTGTTGTTGGCATGGAATTAATGTCAATTTGAATTTCAGTTTCATAAATTTAGGACATTATAACAAACGCATTCTGATGGTAACCCAAAGAAAATTGTGAAAGAATGTGCATGGTAATGAGGAAGGGATGTTAATGGTTCTCTTTCAAAAAAGAGATATAATTAGTTTAAAAAATTGACTGAAAGGCCACAGAGCACAGATAAAGCAGTAGGCAAAATTTGAGTTCTTTCTTATCAATAATTACTTTAAATTTTTAGTTGAATAAATTATCCAATAAATGAACATAAAAACAAGCAAGTGCAAACCACGGTCTAGCTACATGCCATGTATGAGACATTTAATTTAGGTGCAAGTGTAGAAAAAGATTCAAATTAACAATATCAAAAAGAATACTTTTTACAAATATTAACAGAGAGAGAACAGGATTTATTATACTGATGTTAGGTAAATGATTTTAACTTTAAAACTATTCCTTTAATTTGTGAGATTATAATATAATTATATAATTTTCCACTCCTCTTACTTCCTGCCAAAACCAAACCCTTAGAATTCTTCTTTGCTCTGTTTCAATAAGTGATGCTGTGCGCACAAACACACACACACACACATACTCACATACACGCATGCACACACACATGTGCATAACTTTAAAGTAGTGTCTATCAGAGGCAGAATGATAAAGTAAGAGGACAGCTTAAGGTTAGGAAGATTCAATATCCTTGCTTAATATGATTATTGAAAATTATTAATATAAAATATATAAATAATGTGACAGATAATATACAAATATAAATACTAGTATTTGAGTGTCTGAAAACTTAGCTTCTATCATACAAAAATTGACTTGGGAAATAATCCTAAATGCAAGTGTACTGTAAAGTACTATAAACTATGAAACAATAAAAAGTGCTTCCAGAATTAAAGGAGGTAAAAATACGGAGCAATTAAATGTAGTGAGTAATTTGCTGGCCTGGATCTTGACATTATTGGGGAGCCTGATAAACCTTGAGTATGTACTGTGTGTTAGAAAGCACTATTTCTTAATATTGGAATCTTGAATTTGATAACAGCACAGTGATGAGTCTAAAATGTTACCTTCTTCTTAGAAGATGTGTGACACTTAAGGGTGAATGTCATGGTATGTACAATTTGCTCTCAACAAATAATAGAAAAATGATATGAGTTCAACAGGAAATGAACTCTTAAAACATAAAATCTTAACAACTAGTAAATTCTTATAGGTCAGAGTGATCAATATGCCCTACTCAAATTTTCTGTAGAAGAGAAAATTTTCAGAGGAATATAATAGAATACAGCTCCATATGGTAGATTCTGAGTGCTTGGGAATAGATGCTGAAGGAAATTTAGATGCACCTCGAGTTGTGGAGACTATGGTAATCTAACACATTCACCAAGGAGACAGAACTAGAGTTGTGTCTTTTAGGACAATAGAGTATACACCAGGGACACCCATGTGCACACTGTGGAGCTCATTAAGTCTATTGAATTCGGTGATTTTTAAAAGGCAGCATAGTTATACTGTAGGGAACAGAGACTAATGATTTTGTGGTAATATTCCATAAAACTTATTTACATTGGATCCTAAAAATAGCTCTAATTTAATTTTAATTATATGAGTTTCAGTTAATACAAGTTGTGGTACATTAAGCATTTATTTGTGCATCAGGACACAGCAATAGAGATCAAATTACAGATATAGTTCCAAAGAGCCTATTTTTTCTACAAAATAACTTTAAACATGATGTCTGCAATAATAAAGATCATGGGTGATTATTTTAACTTACTCTTGAGAAGCCAGCCTCTGTTCCAACTAGCATATAAACATTCCTACATTTAATACTCATTAACAGCTCTGTGAGTAGCTACAATTATAGAGTCAATTTACAGTGAAGAAATTGAAGCACAGAAAGGTGAGGCCCTTGTCTAAATCTACACAATTAGAATGTAAATCTGGGAGGAGAACCTGAATCTGTTTCATTCTAGTCTCTATGTGTAAAACTCTTTAAACGGCATGCAATATTAAACTGGAAGATGCATAAATGGGATTTCCCATAGAGCCTCTGTAGGCAGTGAGACCCTGCCAAAAATTTGATTTCAGGCTTTTGAAAGAATAGGAAAACAAGTCATCGCTCTTTTAACTCACCCGTGTGGTGATAATTTCTTATGGCAGCCTTGGGAAGTTCATGAAGGTAAATTGTCAAAAATAGTAATATAAATCTGGTAATGAAGACTTTGCTAAAACTAGTCAGGAGGCAATTTAAGGATTTAGGAACAAAATGCAAGGTGGAGAAAATGTGATTCTCAAGGGAATTTCTCGAGATGTGTATTATTGAGTTGCTAGGTGTAGAATGAATATTCACTGTCTAGTCCAATAAAACTTGGTATATAATGCAAAGAAATATGTCTTTCTGTTGAGCTATAGCTTCATTTCTCATATAATTCAGTAACAGCATGGCTATTGATTTTTGAGTATGGTCTATGGCAGAGATTAATCTTGCCTTTGTTTCATGTGCACTTTGGCGGCCAAAGAAAAATAATTATAGCAGGCTGAGGCATTCGTGTCATTTCTGTCAGGGTGCCAGCAGCAAGGCAGGGGGGCAAGCTGACAGGGAGCCATGAGTGGGATAAGCAAGATGGACAGGCTGGATACTCTCCCTGGCTACACTCAGCAGTCAGAATCCAGTAATGTAAGCGTGCCCAGCATGGCACGGACAGTATTCCAGAGCCCTTGATTCAAGTGAGAAGAGTGCATTGGAGTGGACACTCATGATGCTTGGGTCCCATGAAGGAATTAGGTCACAGAGTCAACAAATAGAAATAGTATCCCCAGATATTTTGTATATGACAGGTTAAACAAACTGTTTATAAAACGACTTTCATCTGTCCTGTTTTCTGCTTTCTCAAGTGGTGTCAACATTTAAAACTTTTTGTGGCTAAAAGTGGGGCAAACATTTATTGCTTTAGAAATTCATGAGAGATAGCAGCTTGATATGGATTAAAGACATGAATTGCTAGTTAATGTTTCAGCTCTCTGCTGGATAAGATAATGTGGTATCTAACCATGTGTTTCTCTTTAGAAATTAGAAAATAATGTGACCTATGACATGGTTTGACATGCTATGCATTTCATATAAATATTTGCCCCAGATAGTTTGGGTCAAATGCCAGAATCTGAGGAAGCCGACGCCAATGCTTGTCAGAGCAATCTTCATGTAGATGAGAATGTATAATTCTAAATCATGATGGAAGTTATAGCTTTCATGCTACATTAGCCATCCTAATCTGCATAGTATATTTTCTATAATGAATTTCTATGCGGTAACACCAGGTCCAGATGTAGCATTCAGATAATCAGTGAGATTTTTGCATCAATTTATTATGAATGAAAGAGACATTTGTCTCTTCTTCACACAATTTAATTTGCATTTTGTCTCATGAGCTCTTTAAAAGCCCAGTACTGGGAACTGCGGTGGACATTAAACCAATTCAAACTCATAAGCATTTCATTTCTTCATGTCATATGATTGTCTTTGAATACAAATGGAAGCATTAATTTATAAAAAAAGAGCAAAATTTGCTTGTCAATGGAAGAAGTATTTGAGATTATGCTATCCAAGCAAATGAAAAATCATTTTGTTGAAAACTCTTATTTCTAACAAGAAATTCAAATACTGTCAATTTGAATGTAAATTATAGAAAGGATTGCTATATCCTTCCAGGAAGATAGGAATTTAAATCAGTATCATTCCTAAAATGTGCGTAAAGATCTTAACACAATATTGTAGATAGAGCTATTTGAGATGTATGTGTGTGTGTGATATTTAATAGTCATGATCCAAAGATATTAACTGCCCTTTATGTGGGAAACTGATAGGATGATAAACTTTAGAGTCAGAAGGGAAAAGGCCTACAGACCATTCCTCTGTACAAAGAATGCAGTTCACTGATGACATTTCGAGAGCTCTGTCACCAGGATGCCTTGGCCTCAAATCTCTAACATTAGGGAATTCACCGTTTCACACAGAACAGCCATACTTTACAACCTCTTGACATTTTCAGACATTTCCAATTGTCAGTTAGGGCCTTTACAGAGTTGCAAATGCTACTTTTCACAAATATAGACAAGATGGAGATGATCTCTTGCTATCAGATATTCATCATTCCTAAGAGTTTGTAAAAATTCTCAGCACAAAATTTTGAATGAACAATATTAAAATTATCCATACTTCTTTTATGTGTCATACTTAGCCTCATAAAGTAATAGAATATTATGGTCTGAATTTTAAGTTTCCTGGCATGAGGCTTTATTATAGAATATTGCATGTAATTGATAAAAGCAAAAACTGAACTATGATATCATCTTAAATTGAATTTATTAGCATTTACAAGATTCTGACTTGAGATAATTTGTAAAAATTTTGTTAGAAATGCTATGATTTTTGAAATTTGCTACTGCTAAATATTATTTGTGTATTGTAATGAGTTTCAAGAAAACATTTTCATGGGGCTGGAGAGATGACTCAGCATGTAAAAGCATGTGCTACTCCTAGACGCAACCCAATTTTCATTCCCAGAATTCTCAGCAAGGAAATCACTACTGCCTGTAACATCAACATCAGGGGACCCAATGCCTCAAGCCTCCCTGGGTACCTGCAAACATGTACATACACATACACTCACAGAGAGAGAGAAAGAGACAGAAAGACAGACAGTCACAAATACATTCATATAGATATAATGAAGAATAAAATAACCCTGAAAAGACGTTTTTATAGAAACATGTTGTATACCTTGATCTCATTGACCAGCTCACTCTTTTTTTTCTCTCTCTTGTTCTCTGTATTCTCCTAGTCTTTCTTCTCGTTCTTTGTCTCGTTCTTTGTTCTATAAAACAAGCATATACATTTAATTCATCTTTATAATATTTAGCATTCACAAGTGAGAGAATGTGAATTAGTATTTATCAGTTTGACTTTCTTTGCTTCTTGTAGTCTTTGCTTTAAAGGAAATAGTAGATCTAATGAAGAGACATCTTACATAATGAGAGAATGTTTGGTGGCTCTATAATTGACACGAGACTTAGAATGCACAAAAAAATTTAAAAAATAAAATACCAAAAAGCCTACCAGTTCAATCCAAATAGGTTAAAGAAATGAATAGACAGCACTCAAAGGAGGCATGTGTGTGATATCATGGACAAACATTCAACATCTATAGTCACTGGGGAAGTGCAAATGAAAGCAATGCTAAGATCTCATTTTTAGTCAGAAGTTGTGCTTTTATATATTATATTTATCGTCACATGGCACCATTCTTTTTATTGCCATATGGTATCCAATTTCACTTGTCAAAAAGATAGAAATAGTCTTGAATTTAAAATCTATTCCAACTTTCCAAATCACTGAAGTAATCATTGTAGAAGATAAAGAAAAATACAGATGTATCATAAATGAGATAATAAAGTACAGTAACACAGACTGGTAGCTAATTGATATGATATAAAGAGCCAAGTGAGTGTGAGAGTTAAGAATACAGGCTCTGTAGTTAGGCAGCTTCACTAGGAGACCTGAGAAAACTGCTGGATTTTTATGCAGTAGATAGGTGAAGGTACCACAAGCTTTGAGATCTAGCGAACAATGGAAAAGAAGTTGCACCTATTGTAAAATCTAGAGGTCTATGATTTGAGGTGAGAAAGTTAACTTATTATCCAAGATTGATTTTTCCATCTTTATAAGGGAGAAAAGAGTTTGAATAAATATATCATCTAATACTCTTTTTAAGATTAAATGTTAAATTTCAACTGCTATTTGTGAGTTCCAGAGATAAGATTAGAGCCTTCGTTCAGAAGCAGGCAGGTTCTAGAGCGTGCCACTAAAATATGTTAAGTGTGGAATTTTTGGTTTCTGAATTGGAATGTTATAACTAGTTAGAAGTAAATTTTGTCCATTGTCTTTCAACCTCTGCCTGCAGACAAGGTTGAATTCTGAATTGCTCTTTAATAAAGGACTTATGAGGTTTTCCATTTCCTTGGGGCCTTCTTTTGCTCCTGTTTTCTTCTGTGCAAGCCACATCCTCTTTCTAAGTAAGTAGATGAAGATAGAGCACTTCCACTGAACTGAATATGGTCCACAGACAAGCACACCTTGAAGCTAACTAATCTGCATTTCACAGATTTCTAAATTAGGTCTTGGAAAAGTGAAAGAACTTCTCCAGTTTCTGGAGAAATACTAAATCCAAATTAAGGATTCTCATTTGGGAAATTTGACTTTTTTTTTTTTAACAGGGAAGTACTTACTGTGTAAGTCAAGATAGCAATTCCTTAGGAAGAGATATGGACATGGGGCTGCTGCTGCTGCTGCTCCTGCTGCTAGAACCTTTTCAAATGGGGACAAAAGGTTATTTCTCTCTCGAGTCATTTCATTAATAACTAAGCTGTGTATTTGATTTATGTAATAATCTGTATTTATGGTTTATTTTACAACACACAGGTGTGCAGGCTATAAACTCTCGTCAGGATAATTGTGGTATAGGAAGGGTTCAAGTGCAATGCTAATGCTGAAGAACTGGGGGATTCTGATACTAGAGGCAGAAAAAGTCTGTAGTTGAAAACATTCATTCAAATAAAGTTTAAGAAAATCATGGCTTTCTCTTCTATTTTTTTTTGATTTCCAATTTGATATAAGGAGGCAATGTAAATACTTTTCTTCAAAGATGAAATAAAAAAATGGATAGTAACTTCACAAAATTAGGCATCTATATGTACTAATTAAAAATAAAAATGGTATATGGTAGACCTTGTTTTTTTTTTCTTTTTATTATTGGTGTTTTCACAATCCAATATAAGATACTCTCTGATTCAGAGTTACACTTTGGTTTGTTTTCTGCCTGGCCTTAGGTTATTCTACGATCTGGTGCTGGCCAGCTCTGTTGTGAATTGCTAGATCTTTTATTTTCATAGTGAGTATGTGCAAAATCCTTCATTTTGTTTCTGTCCCATAAAGTGCTTGAGAGAGAGAGAGAGAGAAAGAGAGAGAGAGAGAGAGAGAGAGAGAGAGAGAGAGAGACTAAAAGAGAGTATTTTACATTCTACTGGAGTTCATGACTGTCTTGCTGTTTAAAAAACATTTTTAATATAGGAGACCATTAATTACTAGGATTCTGATTGTAATTTCCTGGTCTCAAAATTGATGAACAAAGCCATTTTGGAAAGCAATCAATTTGAAATCTAATTTGTTGGCGAAATGAACCATATAAACAAAATGCCACTTGCAGTTTGTCTAAAATGAGATGTGCTTAACGAGCCCATCATCTTCTGCGATCCTCATCACTGTGGGTCGCAGCCACCTCAGATGTCATCAATTGGATCCAGCACACAGAAAGCTGAGAGAGAATGCGGCACTCTGAGCAGAATGAAATGGCGAGCAGATGCTCTGCAATCTCTGCAGAATGACTTTGGGGGACAAGTTGAGGGTGAGAGGATAGTGGCTGCTAACTAAGAACAACACAGCTCAGAGACACTCTCAATTGCCCTATGTCATACACCAAAGTAGCTGGCATTGCTTGAGATAAAGCGTACCAGTCGTATGTACCACTTGATCGAAGAATGCTACAGAAACTGAATTTGGATTTGAAGAAAAGAATGTGAGTTAGTTTTCTTCTAAATATACCCAGTCACAAATTCATGCATGTATAATATGCATGTATATAGCATATATTTGTGTGTATATACATATATATGTCAGAGAGAAGGCAAGAAAGGGAAAAACAAAGAGAACACTAGGTAACTACAGGCTGAATGTTGTGAACTGTGCTTTTCACAAAGTTTAGACCCACACTGTCTTATTCTTTTGTCTAAAATCTTCCTAATTCATCTTGTATAACTTCACTGAAGGAGCCTAAGACAATACATTCTTGAAACATAACATAAAATTCAGTGGTATATATGAGTTGAAGTTTTGAGAGTTATATTTGTTAGCCTAATTATTTTAAATTTGATAGGTCTTACTTATGTTAAGTTTTATTTATTTTTTCTATTTGTTTTGTACATATAAAGATGGTCATGGCTATCTTTAAGCAAAGGATGCATATTTATCCCATTTTTGGTATCCATTTTTTATTATTATTCTTGGAAATGAGAAGTAATTCTAGGAAAAGGAATAAACCTCTGCTGTTATCTAAAAGAGTGAAGATCGACTAATTATCAGGATCCTTGTGTATCCTGATCCCTGGAGAGTTAGCTTCCTGGGACCAAGCAGAGTCTGCAGCTCTCTATTTAAAAAATACCAAAGAGTTCCATAGAGAAACATCTGTCAAATAGAACTCAGTTATGATTGCTATTCTAGAGTATTTTGTGAGGTTAGAGACACTGTATTTCTTAGAACATACCTAGTGAGGGACTTATTGCCAAAGTTGCATTGAGTCATTATATCTATAAGATAAAATATTTTCAATTGAGGTGCAGTAGAAGATAAATTTGCCACTGAAAAATATAGCACTCTCGGATATACAGCTTCAGTCAACATGAAAATGGCTATCATGTTACAAGATTGTGGGATACTAATGATAATGGGGGATGGAGAGCTACCAAGATTTAGGGTGAAATACCCCTTTGAGTCCAACAAATTTGCCTTTAGATTGAGGGTTGTACCTATCTGTCATACTCGTCTGGGTCTGATTTTTTTTTTTTCGCTTGTTTGTTTTCGTTTTGCTTTTTCTTCAAAAAAAAATCAAATTTAGCTGATGACTTTAGTGCTACTAGATCTTAATATTCCTTTTTGTTTGTTTGGTTGGTTTTGGATTTTAAAGACAAGGTTTCTCTGTAGCTTTGGAGCCTGTCTGGGACTAGGCTAGCCGAGTATTGTGATTAAAGGCATGCGCTGCCAACCAATCAGCTATCTTAAATATTCTACAATAGTCATTTGTATTGTAGGCTTGGTCCTTGACTCACACTTTGAAAGGTAGTCAGATAATTACAGTAGAGAAGTAATGTTGGCATGTGCAGTGGAGTGTGCAGAGACCTGGAACCTAGCAAGTTTCCTGGCCAATGAGAATATATATATCTTGTGAGAGATCATGGGTTGCAAGTTCCTTCATCTCCCTTTCTACCTCCTGCCTACTCTGAGATCTTTCTCCATCATGTGATCCCACCACAGCATGTTACCTTACCACAGGCTACAAACAACCGAGCCAACTAATCATGGAGAAAATTCTTGACGCAAGGAGTCAAAACAAATCTTTCCTATTTGTTGAATTCTATTTTTGATTCAGTAGCAGTAGGCCGAGTAACACATCACACTGGTGTTTAAACTGCCCCCATACCAAACTGGTTATCAGGAAACCTTGGATGGCTAGAGTTGTTCATTGCTCATTCACAATTATGTGTCCGTGTCCCTTCTGATACCCTTATTTCCCACACATCATTGTGATTGTGAGTGATCCTAACTTGACAATTTCAAATGTTAGAGTAGAGATAATACCTCCTTTCTCAGTTATATCCCTCCATGTCTAAAGCTTCTAGTTATTCCAAAATATCATCAGAACTTCAAAGCCTTCAGTTCTATTTTCTTGATTTTTCTTATAAATCAAAAGACATGAAAATTAAGCTTTTAAGAATGGTTAAACTTGCCTAAGAAGGTAAAAAAAAAGTGTATTCATTCAACAACCAGGAAGTATAGTTCAAGTAAAAAAGTGTTGTCGACATAGGAGACACTTGAGAGAAGGCAACATGTTCTTTGCTTTAAGGAGTTCTTTCTGTGATGGAGAAGATCATCCAGATGGCAGAAAATTACATCGTGTTATGACAACCATGATAAAAGTGAACTTAGAGTATTTTGAGCTGTTTTGAGCACAGTTTTCAGTGTGATTTGAACAAGGAACTGATGAACTAGTTGGAAAGGAAGAAAAGGTTCAGCACAGAGATTCAACGTATAAACTCAGAATTCTAGAGACTAGAGACTAAATACTGTTTATATAATGAGTCCAAAAGGTTAGAACAGAGGAATGAATTTGATTCACTTTCCATGATCTGAATTCCAGATTCTAGGACCAGACTCATCTATATTTGCCCTGGTATTTCATTCTCTCACTTATGTAGCAAATATTTAAATTTGCTTTGTGTTAGACTCCTGGTTATAGTACGGAATAAAGTAGACTGGGTTTTGAATCTGGTGGGAAGACAGTATATCATGGGAGTGAGAAAAACACCTAACTAGAAATTATGTAAGTGCTGAAACATAAAACAAGTATTACAAAGTGTGTCTAAGGAGGTGAGATGTATCTCAAATCTAATTAAAAAGAGGGTGGCACTCGATCTCTGCAGAAACCCTTCAGGCAACGGAGAGTTCCTGGAATGAAAACACGCTAGATATATTATTGCAAGAGAAAGAAGGAAGGCAGGATTTAAAGGTAACCCACAAACTAGCAGTGGAACAGGACAATGCAGAGTGACAGAAAGGGCTATATTCTAACGGGTGTTCAAGTAGCATCATTAAGAAAGGAGGTTTGGCTGTTTCGTAGAGAGACTTCGTTGGGCTGAACCTAGGATGGTGGGAAGGTGACCATTATAGTACTTTCCAATGCAAGTCTTGGTGATTAAGATAAAGGAGCCCAGGGATTTGGAAGACAGGATTATGAGAGGTGATGACACAGAAACTTTGAAGAGCACAGGGAAAGGGTTTCATGTCAGGGAAAACCTGTCCTAGTAAGAAATATTCCAGAGACAGCAGAATGGAATATCCCAGGGAGAGCCACAGAGAAGTGGTGAAGCCAAAGGAGCAGCATGTGCAGCTGATACCATTCCTCAGCAGGGTGGGAAGTTCTCCAGGTCAGAGGGCTATGGAGGACATCGGCACAGGGAATTTTGTATTGTCAGGGCTTGCTTTATGGTTTACAGATGTTGGGTGAAATTTCTGGGGCTCGCATATTGATTAAACATGTAGAGATCATTAAAGGAAAAGTATCAGCTCAGGACCCCCAAGATCAAGTTCTCAACACAAAGAAGACTTATTTTCCCCAGAGAGACAGAGGGCAAAGAAGAAGAGACAAAGACAGGAGATAGAGAAGGAAGGAGAAGGAGAGAGGAACAAGAAAAAGCAGGGGAGGGTATGGATAAAAGACTGTTTATGGATAGAAAGGAGATAGATATGGCCCATAGGCAAATGGTGCATTATACAGGTAAAATGGAAAACACTATGTTGGAACAAAGTGTTTAATTTTAATTGTGAATGTTAATGAAGTAAGCCAAGGGGGGCTTTTGATTGATGGACCCCCAATACTTTAATAGCTGGACCTTGGTAGTCAGTCTCAGGAAGAGGAAATAGCCAAATAAGGGAAGATATGATGACTAGCTTTAGGAATGCAATCTAAAGTATACATACATACATATAGATGTGATATATATATATATATATATATATATATATATATATATATATATATATGGCAGAAGGCATGGAGGAAGGGCAAGCCCTGCTAGAGCTACATGTTCAAGTGGGATACTGTCCCTTCAGATGTTTTAGACAATATTTAATATAACTGTGTGTGTGTGTGAATTTGAATTTGGTCATGGAACTACGCTGCTATGAAGAAGGAAAGAACACTAATACTGCAGGTCAAGCCAATACATAGGTGGTATGACTAGACTTCTTATATACCAGACTACAGTAGTGGTCTAGAGAGGTAGTCTTAGCTGGAAGTATCAGGAATGTGAGTATGTGAAGAAAAATTAATATTCTTAAAGTTTTTTTTTGCTTGAACAACTGAGTGATGTTATTTGCTGTGTGATAACTAAAACAGAAGGTTGTGTATGTGTGCACAGACATGTTTATTGGTGTGTATAGGAAGAGTTGAGTTTAGATGCCCTAAATAGTGAAGTTTAAAAGCCACCCTGTGCAAAAAAGAAAACCCTTGCCATCTATGCTTTGCACAGAGGGTTAATACCCTGAAGACTATATAAAGTACTAGAAGACCGTGAGGAAACAATTCATCCAGTTAAAAATAAATAAATAAACAAATAAGATCTGAATAGCCGTCACTTAAAAGAAAAAAATTCATTTTTTTAAGCCACCAGCAAAATGCCAGTAAAAGCCACATGAGATTTGATCACGTCTAGGTTAGAATGACTCTATGACAAACTAAGTGTTGATGAGAATGTAGAGAAAAAGACATTCTAATACATTTCTGGTAGTAATGCAAATTAATGTAAGCATTATAGAATGCAGTATAGAGACTCTTTCTAGCAGTAAACATAGAGCTATTATGAGGCCCAGCCATCCCATTCTTCGGTATATATCAGGAAGTGGAGTCACCATACAAATGAAGCATGTGTGGCCTTGTGTTTATTGTGATACCATTCACAATTGCCGTGATGTGGAATTACCCTAAGTGCTAGTTGTAAATGAATGGACAAAGAAAACACGCTCTATGCATACAGAGAAGTATTATTTAATCTTAAAGAAGAATGAGCTACTGTCATATGTAGAAAAAAGATGGAAGTGGAAGACAGCACATGAATTGACATTAGTCACATAAAGATGTGTCCTGCATAATTTATTATCTTTTATACATGGACACTAAGGGATAGAAATATGTTGTGAAGTAAATAGAACAAAGCATTAAGTAAAAAAAAAAAAAAACCCACCCTGTCACTGTCTGTGGCAGTTATTCCTCTAAATCAATAGAAAAGAACAAGGAACAACCTAGACAATTATTGAAATTCTCATCTAAGTTTGGAAAACAGATTCCATACCAAGATCTATCCTTGTAGCCATGTTCACCCCCCAAAAGAATGGGATCTTAACATCTGGCTTCTTATACTTCTGAGACTCAAACTGCAGTTTTGTTTGGAGAAATAGCAGGCATGAGAATGCCCTGGAGGTTCTCCAATGAGGCTGGTCAAATTTGCACGTTTAGACTGACTTTACAATTTGTTTACAATTCTCCCTTTACGTATTGGCCAGTATAAGGAAGCAATACAAGAAAATAATACACAACATGTCCCAGAAAACTACATACACACACATACACACACATACACACACACACACACACACCTTATCACAAGTCTTATATTCTGCAATCAAATTGTTCCAACAGCTGCTTGAATTTACACATTTAGACTGAGTATACAATCTCTTTACAATTTTCCCTTTACATATTGTCCAGCATAAAGAAGCAACACAATTAAAAACAGACATATTCTGAAAAAGTGCACATGCGTACACATGTGCGCACACACACACCAAACAATTTTATCACAAGTCTTATATTCTGCAATCAAATTGTTCTAACAGCAAGTCCAAGACTACAATAGCTGTTTAGTCAATGAGGTTGGATATCTCAGTTTGTATTGCATTCTTAATATTTTTGTTTTGTTTTAGATTAATTTTAATTTTTTGATTACATGTGTTCACATGTGTTACTGTGTGTTTTGTACACACAGAGGCCAGAAGAGGTTTCTGAAACTTGTTCCTTTGGAATTAGAGTTACAGAGGCAGAAGCAATCCACCTGATGTGGGTGTTGGAAACAAAACTTGAGGCTTCATCAAGAGAACCAACTACTCTTAACCACTGAGCCATCTCTTATTCATTGAGCAATTTTTTAAAAATATCTTTTACTTTGACATTTCTTCAGTTGCATACTTAAGTTGTGTATTGGCTTTAACTATAGATCTGGCATTTTGAAATTTTGTGTAAGTCAAAATTTAAATATGCTTCTTATATTTCTCTAGATTTACGTATCTTATTTATACTTTTGAATCCATCTGTGATTTTCTTTAAACATTTCAAGCATAGATACTTTATGTTCCTAATCTGATAATTTTATGATTTCAAATTTTGAGATGTATTTTCATGATTTGTTTTTTCTATAGAGCATAACTTATTTTTAAAATGTCATTATATCTTTGGTTATAAATTTATATATATTCATGTGAACTTAATCCTCTGAAATCTGTAGCACTCTTGGCTAAAGTCAAGGGTTTCCTAGTGAATGTGCTTTTCTTGCTACTTAGCAAACTGGGGTTTTCTTGTACAAAAAATTTCCTCCGAGACTGAAACATTTTATCCTGAAGGGAATCTCCTTAATAGAGAAGATTTTTTTCTGTTTTTTTTTTTGTTTTGTAAAAACATATTTTTTTTCCAAAGTTTATTAAATTATAAAAGTTTCCATTTCCGCCCCACCTCCCAACACCCTCCCACTCCCCCCACTCCTTCTCCTCCTCCCTCTCCATCCCTAAGAGCAGTCAGGGTTTCCTGCCCTGTGGGAAGTTCAAGTTTCTCCCCTCTCCCTCCAGGTCCAGGAAGATGAGTATCCAGACAGACTGGATCCCAAAAATCCAGTATATGCAGAGGAAACAAGTCCCAGTGTCATTGTCAATGGCTTTTCAGAAAGACTCCAGACCAGCCACATTCAGAGAATCCGGCCACATTCAGCGAATCTGGTTGGATCACGTGCTCCTTCAGTCCCAGTCCAACTGGCCTTGGTGAGCTAATAGAGAAGCTTTGCCTCGTCATTGGTCTATAGAACCCCATGGTTCTTAGCTATACTTGCCTGAATTTTAAGATATTAAGATACGTCACAGAGAAGATGTGGTGGTGCATGACTGCAAATTTGGCATTTAGAAGGTAGAGCTAGGGATTTCAGTAGTCACCCTCCATTATGCACTGAGTTTGGAGCCAAACTGGACTACCTGCAATGCCATAGCAAAAATATTTTTAAAAAATTGAAAAACAAGAGGGTATAAAACCAGAAAATATCGTAAGAAATAGCTGGAGATAAAATGATAACAATCACAACAACAACGTTAGACTACAAACATTTTCTGTATTTGTTCTATCATTACAACTCTTATGAATGCTTAAGAAATAATAGAGCCATGTGATTTGACCATGAAGGCTTTACAGAAGGTTGTGCCATATTTGCACAATTAGCTACAAATATAGAACTGCTTTTCATACAAAGTAGATGCCAGAGTAAAGGAAAAATAGATCACTGTTTAGAAATGAAGTCTAAAACTATACAGAGTATTAAAGGATGTTGTGAGTTTGCACAAATTGGTTTAGTACTTTCCATTCCTCAGGGCAAGCATATAGAATGGGAGCCGCATATGTAAAGAAGGATTAGCATTTTCTAGGCTTTTGAGGTACAGTGGTTCTACAGAGTAAGAGGCTGTGAGGCCGACAAAGGACATAATCTGGGCATCAGGAGGGCATCATGAAGTCTGTGGTGGCCATTTGATGAAAGGGAAGAAGGGACCACTAGAGAGCTATAACCATTGAAGTGATAGGCTGCAAACAGCAGCTAGGAGAACAATTCTGGCTGAGCGTTTGTCTCTAGGATAAGGGTCTTCCTGATTCTCCTGGATCATCCACAAAGCCATGTAGTGACTCCCCACTGCTGTTAAGGCCATTGAAGACCCTGTCTGAGGAGTAGCCTGAATGAAAGGCAGTTATGACAAACGCAGAACTTTCCCTCCTGATGGGACCCCCCTGTGCCAGGCTCTCAGAAGACATAAAGCACTTGTTAAGCACTTGGTGAATAGCACCAGTCTCCACAGAGGACGATTTGGGTTCCCATAGAGAAGTCATCAACACAGGGTAAGAATTCAGCCAATTATGCCTCACCTCATTGGTCCTATTTACAGGGTAACCCCATGGGGCATGGGCCATGTCTTTCTCTGTATATTGTACAGTGTTGAGGAAACACTTGGCACTCAATAAATACTATGCAGAAGCTTGTTTCTTGTTGCTCTCAGCTTCATACTGAGAGCTGATCTGAGGAAGGAATTCCCTTTGAAGTCCTTGTCTTCATGTTTTTGATAAACAGTATGGATGCTAGGAGAATGGTGAGAAGCATGTAGAGCCCTGAAGCTGGGTTTGATATCCATAGAAGATAAATGCTACCTCCACAGTTACATGGCTAGGGCCAGGATACACAGTTGTCGGAACCATAAAGAGAAAGATCTTACTTTCATAAATATTGTCTTCTACATTCTTTCAGAGTCATAATTTATGCTCTCAAATAACCATTAATGCCTTCACCCATCTGTCTTGTTGATAGGTAGAGCCTTTTAAAGCCATGATTCATTCTAGGTATTTATGACTTTCCCATGTGCATAGGGAAAAATCAAAGTGTATAGGTGAGTATGAAAGCTGTAGAGAAAACATAAAACAACTTTATGAGAATAAGAAAGGATGAATTTTTTCATAATAGTTTGTAGTAATTATAATAGAACTTAGGCACAAAGTGGCTGTGTGTATCTATTGAAAATGACTTTTTACATTAGAAAATAGTACTATGATTTCATCGAGTGAATTATCTATAATTTTTTATAGGTAGTGAGATTTTGAAAAAACAGAACACTTTGCGTTAAGTGAAATAAAGGACTGTAGTTTATATAAGATGCAAACATGATCCACACCTATTCTACAAAGGAGGTATAGTTCTCTTGACATTCTGAGGAGGTCTCAATGTGTTGTCTTCAACCACTGAGGCAAAGACAGCTCATGCTAGGGAGAAACTGCTGTTGCTAAGTAATTGCAGAGTATGAGGTTTTATGAAATATGTTTAATTTAATGTTTAATATACTCATAATTCTCTCTCCCCACACTTTCTCCTTCCTTTTTCTCCCACCTTTCTTTTTACCAACCCCAATTAACTTTCTGCCTTCTTTCTTCCTTCCCTTCTTTTTTTCCATTTGAGTAGAAAGCTATTAAATAAAACATTCATAGATTAAAATTTATGTAAGACTTATGCAGTTAACTACTTAGTATCTTCATCTTGCATAACATGCAGATTATAATAAAATACATTGCAATAGGGATTTAAGAAGGATCATCCACACTCATTTTTCTTAGAAAACAAACAAGTAAGCAAAACAAGATAGCTAAATTACACCCTGAAGTGAAAGCTTGAAAAATCAGAAATATGTCAAAAACAAATAGGGTGGAGAGTGAGGTAACATAGAAGAACGAGAAAAACTATTCTGAAGATGTTTGAGAAAGTCATAAGGAAAAAAATCACATATTTACATAAATCCACACATTCAGTTATTTTACAAGGGGTGATATTCTTCCTAACAGTCCACAGACATTCTAACAAAAACCCTTTGCCAAGCATGGGAAACCTCCCTATAAGCTGTTGGCTGTGGATTTCCAAAAAATGCTACTTAAATCATGCAAGCTATTGCAATTGTCCTTGGTTGCCTCCCAGAACATGAAGATGCTATGGATGATGACACCACACACTGCAGACATAGACTTGGAGGCATCAAGCTGGAACTGACCTGGAGGCCTGTTCCTGAGAATTAGGTCTCACAGTAGTCAGCGGTGCTGTGCAGGCTGCCAAGGTAGGGAAGAAATCAATAACCAAACTTCCTTGTAAAGCTTATGAGCCATGACCATAAACAGAACAACAAGATAACCCTAATGATGCAATACTGGCCCTTTAATCTTGACGTTAGCCAACAGTTGTCTGATTGGATTTAAGGCTTATATATCAGGAAAGAATACACACCTGTCACTATATTGTGGTACTGTTAACATAGCTACATATTTAAGGCTAGAGAAGATGACATAGATCCTAGAGAAGAATCTACTGTCATTTCCTTAAACCAGTATAATTTCTAACTGTATTCAAAATGCTTATCCTTACACCCACAGATAAGTGTAGCTCTCAGCCTTCATTAAAGAAACGTCTCTTTGCAGCAAATGAAGGCTTCTAGAGATATCCAAAAGTGACGAAAATGCAAAGAACAAGTCACCTTAATAGTGCCCAGCTCCCAGTTTTAATGCTATACCTAAGGTTCAGGGAACACTGCGGAAGAGGGGGCAGAAAGATTTCAAGAGCCAGAGGTCCGGGACGACTGTTGCTTGATAGTGTCTTCTGTATATGCCAGGGAAGCTGTATCCATGATATCTCATCAATATGGCTGCGGAAACATGATCTGCACAATGACAATACCAGATGACATGCCAACATGGATGAGAGAGCTCTCACAGGCCTTACTCCTAGATGAAAAGCTACAAGCAATTCATGGCTGCTGAGAAAGGGAGAAGCAATCTTTGCTTGGGACAAGCTCTGATAGGTTATCCAATTTCAATTGGTCAGTTCTAAAGAATGTTTATAGGGAAAACACTTAATGGGCTCAGTATCTCTCTGCCTCTCTCTCTCTCTCTCTCTCTCTCTCTCTCTACCTATGTATCTATCTATATCTATGTATCTATATATATGTATATGCATATGCATGTGTAGCAATAAGCAATAATAGATACAGAAAAAAGTCATGAGGTTGAGAGTAAATGGAGGTAACATGAATGAATTTGGAGTTGAAGAGGGAAGTGTGTAAATGATTCAAATGTGCTCATGTATGAAATACTTAAAACCTAAAAATATAAATAAAAAATATGAAGTTAAAAAAAGTACAAATGAAGACGAGAAGAAATAGAAGAATGGAAGATGAAAGAAATGGAAAATTTGCATTGAGGTAAATACAGAAATTTTAAACAATAGTTGGAGCTAGAACATATGAGTTAAAGTCGGACACTTGAGCACTACTACCATTTTGTGGGGTGATTGCTAAATATCTTAGATTATGCTGCTGTAGCAAAATACCTGAAGTTGAGTACTTCATAAAAAAAAAACAAAATTTATCTCTTATAGGTCTAGAGGTCAGAATTTCATTATAAGGTACCAACCAGCTCAATGTCTGAAGAGGGTCTAGTCTCTTCTTCCAAGATGACTCTTAATTGCTACAGCCTCCAGGGAGGACAAAAGCAGTGCCCTCTGATGCAGGAGGGTCAAGGTTGAAAAGGTTGCAGACTAGTCACCTCTATCTCCTTATAAATCATATTAATCAACTCAAGAAGGCAGCATTATCAATTTCCCAAATATCTTCCCTCTTAATATCACCAAGATGAGAGTTTTATTTCCATGTGCTTCGGATAGACATCCAGACCATAGCTCTAACCTACAGGTGCTAAGGAAGAGCAGCAACTCATTCAAATGTGAGCAATGTTCTATAAGTGCAGTCAATACTCATGTTCAGTTTATCTTTTCATATATTATTACTGAGCTTACACAAGGTAAGAGAGAGCTACCAGGCTTCATGAGCCTCCTTTTATAACACCCTGAATCTTCAAAGGCTTCCCTCTGAGATGGAAATTTAATCACTAATGGATGTCTATGTAAAATGTGATTTTCTAAAGTATGAAGTCTGTTCTTTCCTGCCCAGACATCAGTCCGTCAGACTTGCATGGAAGCATTGCTTTTCCCACCAGAGCCACCTTGCATGTCTGACACCCTTTCCTTAATTGTTCCTGGTCCCAACTCCCTTCTATTCAAGTCTCAGAACATTGACCCTATGACGTTTCTTTCTGTTGCAACCCCAGCACAACAGAAGCTCGGGTTTCCCTTTGCCACATGCTCTTAGCGTTCTGCCCTTCTGTTCTTTAGCATCTACCACAAATGCAATCAAATGCCAGATTTGTAGTTGGCTAGTTACACCTTAGAATGTCTCAGAAAATAACGCCCCAATACATTAGAAACTAAAAGCATTAAGTTAAGAAATGTCATTTTTCTTCAACTCCAAATGCCGGTGGTTTCTAATGGTTCTAGGTGCCCCTGTGAAAGGGGTCACAACCCACAGGTTAAGAAAACACCGATCTTGCTCTAATCTGCCCAGCTGTGCACTAAGCTCCAGATTTCCACTTTTGTTGTCTGATCTGGAATGGAAATTAGTAGTGCAGCTGTTTTTGCATCATTTCTGCTCCTCACTCAAACTTCGAAAGTAACCATAATAAAACTTGCCATTGCTTTATCAAGTTGACTTCGATGGTATTTTTTGGCCTCCCATTCATTCCCTATGGTGACTCACATTTCCCCAGGAAGAGCATCATAGATAAGTTGCCTTCTTACTTCCACACATGTCCTGTGGTAGACAAACACACACATACTAAATTAACTTGAAAATATGTGGGGTGAACATAGTGTAGAAGAATCACAGTGGCAAATCGTCAGACCTGTTCTATAAGCATGTAATTCTATTAGAGACTTGTGAAGAACACATAGATGTCTTTCTAAAGGGAAATTGAAAGGCAGGGCATCACTATCAGAAAAAGTTTTGAATCTCTCTATCAAAACAAGCAAACAAACAAACGAACAAAAAACCCTAGATTTCTTCTGTAAAACCCTTGTTACTCAAAGACAAGTGCTGGCCTGAATTCACCTTACAGTTTAGAGTGGTGTAGACCATGCATACACTCTTTGAGACAACATCATTATTGTTGCATCCTTAGTTCCATAGGCAAACATTATACTAAAATCTAATATTAGACAGAGAGAAAAAATAAAAAGAATATGTAATTTTCCAATTGGAAACAGATATAATCTTGTTTTCAAGTAAAAGACTGTTTGAACTCCATTTATTAATTTGTTAATTATTTATCAGAATTATTTATTTATAATATATATGTGCATTACATATGGGTCAGGGGTTAAAAAAAATAAGCACCATGCTTACCTGCATGGAGTTGGAAGAAATTGAATAAAAATATTTAATCACTTAATGGTGTTTATTGGCTGCTAGGTATGTAAAAATATGAAGTAGGGACTGTGCTTGTATACCTAAACATAGAATATATTATCCATTCATGGATCTAACATGTATCACTTGTGGAGAGAGATGACATCTAGCAATGCAAACTAAGAGTAATCTAAGGTAATAATGGGAGGGGATTCTAAAGAACCGCTCTAAGAGACTTGCCCTAGACATTTTGGTTGGTTGAGAATTGGATAATGATGTGATTATCCATGTGGTAACTGACTGAGAACATGGTTCTTGAATACAGAATAACACAAAATAACACTCATGCAAAGGTATGAATAGACATATGACACTGTGAAATGTGGTTATTTGAAGATGAAATACATGAGTATATTGTGTCCTTGGGTGGGGCTATGCTGGGAGATGGAATTCAGATCATAAAAGAGCTGCAAGACCTAACTTGGGATTTTGAAGCTTGCATCAAGTGGAAAAAAAAAAACATAGGAACGTTTGAAGTGGAGAGTACATATAAGCTATTATCAATTATTTAGTTACTCTATATATTAGGTGGTGAATAAACTTTGAGGGAAAGATGAAGAGGCTATGGCATAAGGAGGATACTCTAGGACAATGCCAGGGCTCCTTGGATCAGAGCTTACAATAAAGGTGAAGGCATAGAGATACTCTGTTAGGTACTTTGAACTTGGAACTATAGTAAGAGTAATAATTTCTTTGCAAAAATGATGTTGTGTTTGTGAGTCTTTTTATAAATTTTTATTCATTTGGCATACCAACCTCTTCCTCCATGTCTCCCCATCATCCACCTTTCTCCATCCCCCATCCACTCCTCAGAGAGAGTAAGTCTTCCCATGGGAAGTAGACAAAGCCTGGCATAATAAGGTGAGGCAAGATTAAGTCTCTTCCCCATGAATCAAGGCTGAGCATAGTATCCAACCACAGGGAATGGGTCCCAAAAAGCTAGTTCATTCTCCAAGGATAAATCCTGGTTACACTGCCAAGGGCCCCACAAAAAGACCAAGCCACACAGCTGTCATTCACATGCAAAGGGCCTAGTTTAGTCTCATGCAGATTCCCCAGCTGTCAGTCCAAAGTCTATGAGTTTCTACTGGCTTGAGTCAGATATCTCTGTGGGTTTTTCCATCATGATTTTGATCCTGATCCTCACATAATTCCTCCTCCCTCTCTTCGCCTGGACTCCAGGAGCTCAGCCCAGTGCTTGGCTGTGGATCTCTGCATTTGCTCCTGTCAGTTACTGGTTGGAAGTTCTATGATGACATTTAGAGTAGTCACCAGTATACAGGAGAAGGCCAGTTCAGATACTCTCCACCATTGCTAATAGTCTTAACTGGGATCATCCTTGTAGATTCCTGGTTGTTTCCCTAGACCCAAGTTTCTCCATAACCTCATAATGCTTCCTTCTATCAAGATGTCTCTTTCATTGTTCTCCAACTCTGTCTTTCCTCCAACTCTATCATCCTGTTTCCTCATGTTCTTACCCCCTTCCCTTACCCTCTTTCCCCACACTCCTGCCCCCAGTTTACCCAGGAGATATTATCTATTTCCCACCTTAGAGTGATGCATGTGTGTTCCTCTTATTGTCCTTCATGTTACCCAGCTTCTCTTGGGCTAAGACTATAGCCTGGTTATCCTTTGCTTTACATATAATATCTACTTATGAGTAAGTACATATCATGCTTATCTTTCTTGACTCAAGCATCAGCCTACAGAATAGAAAGATATCTTCATCAACCCCACACCTGACAGAGGACTGATCTCCAAAATATCTAAAAAATCAAGAAACTAGATATTAAAATACCAAACAAGCCAATTAATAAAAGAAGTTCAGATCTAAAGAGAAAATTCTCAACGGAAGGTTCCCAAATGGCCTTAAGACATTTAAGGATTTGCTCAACATCCTTAGTCATCAGGGAAATACAAATCAAAATGACTCTGAGATACCATCTTACATCTGTCAGAATGGTTAAGATCAAAAACACTAATAAAAGCTTATGTTGCAGAGAATGTGGAGTAAGGGGAACAATCCTTCGCTGTTGGTAGGAGTGCAAAATTGTATAGCTTCTTTGGAAACCAGAATGGCAGTTTCTTAGAAGTGGGAATCAATTTACCTCAAGCACCAGTAATACACTTTTGGCCAAATACCCAAATGATGCTGTTTCATACCACAAGCACACTTACTCAACCATGTTCATAGCACCATTATTCGTAATAACTATAACCTGGAAATAACCTATATCCTAGATGCTCCTCAACTGAAGAATGGATAAAGAAAATGTGATTGGTACATTTACACAATGGAGTATTACTCAGAGGTAAAAAACTATGATAACATGAAATTTGCTGGCAAATGGATATGGATAAAACAAGAAAAAAAATATTCTGAGTGAGGCTACCCAGACCCACATACCATGTTTCTTTAAGTAATCTCACAAAATATGAATTGTAAAAGAAACAATCACTGTACTGGAGAACAGGATATTAGGATTTTATGGATATAAAACCTCTGAAAAATTATCTGATTTTAAGTGTGTTAATTTGAAAAATCTTTAGATTTATATGAATTATAATTTTGTTATAAAAATTATAACCTACTGTGACAAAATTTTCTATATTTTATTTCTTTATATTTATTGCTTTTTGAGACAGGATTTCTCTGTGTAACAGCTGTACCTGGGCTGGAGCTCACTCTGCAGATGAGGCTGTCCTGGAACTCACAGAGATCTTCCTGCTTCTGTCTCTTGAATATTGTGATTAAAGATGTGTGCTACCACTGCCTGGCTTCTATATTTTATAATTAATAGAATTTATGGGAATTAAATACCTGTCTGTCAGATGTTATTTTATTATAGACAAAGAAAACCGATAGGCTAGTAGAGTTACAAAGATGTTCATAACTTGATCCTCAAATATATTATATAACATGGTAAAGGGGCCTTTGTAGATAATCAAGCTAAGGATCTTGAGTGAGATTATTCTGGACTACCCAGGTACAACAAGTAGAATGACAAGGGTCTATAGTGGGATTCCAGAGTCAAAGCTCAGAAATACAGTCAAGAAGGGGTGAGCACACTTTAAAGTATACTTTCAACACAGAGGGGAGATCATGTACTATAAAGCTCAGGTTGCCCTTGTAAGCTGGGAAAACAAGAATATGGAGTCTTCCCAGAGAGCCCCCTAAAAGCACAAGAGGTCTGAGGACACCTCCAGGTTTAACCTGTTAAGACTCAAGTTGTCCTTCCCACCACTTACTGAGCTGCAAAATAACCCAATCATGTATTTTTTAAGCTAATAAAGATTTTGGTAACTTATGACAATAGGGAATGCATATGCCAGTAAATTGGATGGTAAAAATAGGGATGGGTGGTAAACTGATGTAGTGGGTTTAAATGCAAAAAGGTTTTGATTATTTTTTTTTAATTTTTATTTTTCCATTCAATTATTTACACTTCTTTCCCTCCTCCCAATCCCCTCCCACTCCCCCACACTCCCTTCTCCCTCTCTCACCCTGCTTGAGAGAGGGCAGGGAACCCTGCCCTGTGGGAAATCCAAGGCCCTCCCCGCTACATCCAGGCCTAGGGAGCTGTGTATCCATAGAGACTAGTGTCCCAAAAAGCCAGAACATGCCGTAAAAACAAGTCCCAGTGCCTTTATCAATGGCTTCTCAGTCAGCCCCCATTGTCAGCCACTATCAGAGAGTCTGGTTTGATCACATGCTCATTCAGACCTGGTTCAGCTGGATTTGTTGAGCTCCCATTAGAACAGGCACACTGCCTCAGTTGGTGGAACAACCCCTCGCAGTACTGACTTCCTTTCTTATCTTCTCTCTTCTTCTGCCTTTCAACTGGACCTTGGGAGCTCAGTCCGTTACTCTGATGAGGGTCTCTGTCTCTATCTCCATCCATCGTCGGACAAAGATTCTATGGTGATATTCGAGATAATCATCAGTGTGATAGTGGGGCAAGGACAGTTCAGGCACCCTCTCCTCTGCTGTCCAAGGACTTAGATGGGGAACATCACTTTGGACACCTGGGATCCCCTCTAGAGCCAAGTTTCTTGCCAACCCTAAAATGGATTCCTTAATGTAGGTATCTTCTTCTCTGTTCCTATATCCACCCTTTCTCCATCTCCACCCTCCCACTCCCCCAAGCTCTTGCCAGTCCTTCCCTTCTCCCTTCCCTCACCCATTTTCTAGAGTGAAGAATGTAACAGAGCTTACCCAGAAGGTAAAAGAGAAGAAATGATAAATGTCTTCATTGGCTATTTACCACAAAGGAAGGCCTTCTGGAGAAATATGTCTTTGAATGGAATTTGTCCTGAAGAGAAACTAGGTAGTCATAGGGGACTGAAAAATATAAGGGCATTGAGGGGGTGACTTCTGCTCTTCCACTTGGGAAACTGTATGAATGCTGTTGCTGGTTTAGACTAGGGCTGTTAGAAGCACTGGTCTTTAAATGAATTTGTAGGCTTATACATCATATTTTATCTTCTCCAAAAATTAAGCACTCCTTTCAAATAAAATAATTTTCCTTCCTTATATTCTTACTTCTTCCCATACTCTAAACATCTACATTAAAAATGCAATAAAGAACCATTTGATTAGGTGAGAATTAGATTTGTCTTCCCTGTAGAAATTACTGAAGAAAAAAATCTCACTGTTTCTGTACACACATTTATGAGACAAAGCAAAGAGAGTCCTCTTCCTCTAAATTACATATCCTGAGAAAATATTTAATAAACTTTCAATCTCTAAATAATTATTTTTCCCAGAAATTCAAACACCAAGAGAATGACTCGAACAAAATGTAACTGTATTCTGTATCACAATCCATCATCTAACTCTGTATCTTAACAATCTGTAGACTTCAGAGCCTTTTCATAATAGCTACACAGCCTACTCTCTCAGAAAATATTTGTCAATGGAAGAAGGAAGGGGATACTAGTCTGAAAACTGTGCATGATCTATGTTACCTCCAGGGGATGCTAGATCAAGGGTATGTAGGGAGTGGTCATGGTGGGTCACCAAAGCTCCCTGCTAAAAATCTAATGCTACTAATGCATGTTTCACTGATATCCAGAGTCCCTACTGAACTGACTTGTTGATCTTTTCCATCTCTTCTACACATATCCCTACAGTTATCAAATCTCTGATTCTCCCTCTTGAACTAGCTCTATTTAGCATGGTGTTCAAGTCAATAAGAACTGCAGTACTGTTTAGCAGCAAATTAATAGAACAAATGTTTAGGACTACAAGGCTATAGGAGAGGTCCTCTGTGACTAGTCACCAAATTGATCAACTAACAGTTATTGACTTTGGATTTGGGAGGAGCTGTGCACTCGTGTTGATAAAGAACATGACTTACAGCCTATGTGTTGGTCACTAACATACAAAAGGGTGACCAGTGAATTTATCTTTGAAATTTTTTTTACTGTGAAACTATGTTATAGTCATCTTCTCTTCCATAAAATTTCTGACTTCTTAATGAAAATGATTACCTTGTTGTTTCAAAATAAATTTTGTAAGAATCAAGAAGAAAATCTTCCAAATGTGTTATAGTTTTAAGTTATAATAAAAACATATCTTAAAGCCTTCCTGTAACATGACATCATAGTAGAAAAGTTGATTGAATGTACCCGGGAGAACTCCTTACTCTTTTAAGTCACCTATAAATGACCATGGATTGCAATGGCAAGGATGCCCTTTTCTGAAAAGATATGTATACAGATAGCAACTGTGTAAGGAGGGAGTGCATTGTTCATTTGAGAGTCCAAAGGCAGGAGCACCGAAATCTCCTCTGTAGAGAGGTAGCCAGACATTTCCGTTGCTCTACATAAAGAGTGGATTGTGGTCTGTGAAGGGGCACCAAAGGCATTTCTGCCCAAGTCCAGCTTTTCCTCATTGATGGTTTATGGGGCTTGCAATGTCAAGATCCATGAATTTCAGGGATGGTGTTTGTCCTTGGATCAAATTTGGAAGCAGCTTTTGATCAGTGAAGTGAAACAATTAATTATAAGACATAATGCTAGTAAAAGTCCTTCCACAGTCAGCTAAAGGAGAAAGGGAGCCAGAAAATAAAGCTTGTCTCTGGCAAAACCTCATCTTCTGGCTGTCTGGATCCAATCCTCTTTGGCGAAGGCAACAGCAACTCGCTAAGTTGCCAGTGAAAGGCACAGTTGTTTGGTCTTCTCAGACAGTAGTTAGATGAGGCTCTGGGGGTGGTGGAGGGGCAGCTGGTGGTAGAGGGAGGTCAAAAGGATTGGAGGGGAATGCTAAATTTCACTCTGTTCATCTGCATTTGATTGCTTTGTGCCCTGAAGCACATGATTTAATTATTTTCATCATTGCTTCAGCTTCCTCAGCTACCAATCTCATTGAGGGCAATAAAATTATTCAGCCTTTGCAAAAAATGCAGCCATATTAATTTTTGACTCAGTGAATACTCAAGGCTATAAAACCAGCTTCATGGATGACCACATCCAATTGAAAACACCAACCTAGGGTTTCCTCAACAGTCAAAGTAATACACAACCTTACAAAAGATGGATGTACCCTGATTATGTTTTGCATAATGGGCACTCACTCGCTGCCAGCAATTGGCATTTGCCATCTCAGATCCACAGGAGGATCTGCAAAGGGATTATCTTCCTCAAGAAAGCTGGCTCCAGAAATTCCCAATCTGTGTGTTAAACTGACATGGTAAACTCTGTAAGGTAGGAACAGGCGTAGAGCTCGGCAGTGGCTTGCTCTAAGTATCTGTGGTCCCAGCAAGATCAAATCAAAGGCAAAAACTACAGTGAGAAGTGTTACAAGTGCTGCAAGGCATAGCGACTTCTGAGCACAGACCAGCATTTGTGAAAGAAGAATGAGGGAGGTGTTAGGGAGGAACCAGAGGACCCAGGGAGCCTCTGAAAGTATCTTTGTATGGCTGCAGCACAAAGTACAGGTACTTGAAGTCCATCCCTCTGAGGATGCAGGTATTTTTAACATATATATGCATGTGCATATATTTGTATGTTCTAATGCAATGTCTGCTATTTCTGCAATTTCTTTTTAAAAAGTGTTTCCCAACTCCAGATCTTGTCTTGTAGTACAGTTTTTATGTGGAAAACATTGACCTATAGCATTTAGTATGGCGGTTGCTTAAAGCGAATGAGTGGGGCTGATCAGCAACAAATGTTCATTTCCCTTGTAATATACTTAGCTTATGTGTTTCTTTTATGCTTGACCACTAACTTCCTTCAGCTCTTGATGTTGCAAGGATTTAGAGGATGCTATTTGGCATTGCGTTGACTCTTTTTGGGCTGAAAGAATTTTGCTGGAGCGATGGAACTGGAAACTAGGAGTGTATCTGCTGATGAGATGGAGAATTTCATTTTGTGGATATGTTTAATTAAAATGTGACATTATTAGCAAGCACTGCTTCACCCCCAGAAAAGCACATAGGAATGCATGTAGTCCCAGGGCGTTGACCAGCAGAGATCAATAAAGAATTAATGTCCTTCCTCTGGGACTACTTGATTTTGATCAATGTTATGGGCAGAATAACTTTTCTGTTAAACAGGCTGAAGATTCATGGTTGACCCCTTATTTGCAATAACTAGTGACTGAGGGATTTTAGGCTATTCTGTTACCCACTTTCACTGGAAATATATTTGTTTCCAAAAACTAGGAAAACTCTAGTTTTCCTAATAGCCAACACAATATGACTTGACTCTTTGTGTCTACAAGGCCTAGTTGGGGGCACACCAATACTTTAGGGCATTTGGGCTGCTGATGGGATGTGTGATCGAGGTGGAACAGGTTTCAGAGTTGAGTAGCATGGTGTTCAATCTTTATTTTACCTCTTACCAGTTATGTGACCTTGGGCAAATGACTTTATCTTACTGATCTAGATTTTCCTTATCTTACGGAATTAATAACTCTTTCCTAGAGGTGCCCTGAAGATTAAATGGGGTGAAGCATATTAAGTGCCTCTCACAGTATGTGGGCTGGACTAAAAGGGCTATTAATTTGAACCTACCTGCCAGCTTGCCTGAGATGGTAAGGACAAGTTCAAATCTTGGCTGTGGATTGGATGGATAATCTTTAAGTAATTTCTCCACCCTAAGATTCTGTGACAGGAAGGTTACCAGCCGTTCAGGAGCACTGAGAAGAAGGCCACTGTCTCTGCTTGCTCTTCTTAAATCATCACATGGCAGGGAGATTAAGTCATCTGACCTCTTAGCGCTTGGTATTTTTCAAGTGTTAATGGGATGTTCCCATTTATGTGATAATAATGAGGAATGATTGCTGATATTTTAAAATAAAGGGCACTATATGTTCATAAGTAATTAATCAATGTATTTTTGTCACATAGAATGTGACAAAATACAATGGACAATATAATTTATAGTTTATATTCTAAGGCATATGTTCAAGTTATGATTCTTCCACTTAGCTGGTGACTTAATCTCTTCAATTTTTGCTTCTTATATTAAAAACAAAAAGGATGCTCTCAACCCATTAGGTCTTACGGAAAACAAATGGAATAAGCACATATAAAGTACATTGGCAAAGTTTCTGTCAGTGAAAACAATTGTAATATTAAAGAAATCGAGTAGCAAAACAATACTTAAATTGACTAATAGGCATTATAGATTACTTATTTTTAGTCATGTTAGTGTCTCAGCAATGTATATAATTAGTACTTAGTATATCGCTGTTTCTATTTCTTTTCTTTCCTTCCCACTGGAATAGTATTCTAGTAATTTTAAGTAAAGGGCCAACCAGCTAATAAACCCTACCACACATCTTGGGAAAGTACAAAGGTTATTTGGCCTACATGTCCATGTCTTAATATATCATTGAAGAAAGTCAGGGCATCAACTGAAGCAGAAGCCACAGGGAACTAATGCTTACTGGCTTGTTTTTGTGACTTGCTCAGCTTGGTTTCTTATACAACCAAGGACTGTCTTTGCAGAGGTGGCATTGCCATAGTTGGCTGGAACCACACACATCAATCATTAACCAAGAAAATGTTACACAGATGTGCCCAATATAATGTAGGCAATTCCTCAACTGAGGTTACTTCTTCCACGGTGACTTGAGTTTGTATCTAGTTGGTCTAAACTAGCACAACATGTTTTTTGGTGTGTGTTGTGTGTGTTTGTGTGTGTGTTGTTGTTGTTGCTATCTATTTCATTTAGTAAGCTTATTGATTTAGTAGGTACTAATCTCTAATATACCTTGTTGCATACAAGCCATAGAAAGATTTACAATAACCATGTCTGAAAACATTTGCTAAGTATATAGTAAGCAAAAATGAAAGAGTAAATAGTGAGTAACAGAGAGAGGCAACAGGTAGATATCAAAATATTATCAAATTGGACACTCAAAATATCCAATGGCAATAAATGCAGATGCCCAACTGAGACAGCAAACCAAAGATAACAACATCAAATAGCTGGTTCCCACACACTTCTAGAAGAGTTGGTTGGGGAAACTCACTGAAGCAGCCAACTGAAGTTCCTGCTGGAGAGTTCTAGATGGAGCAAAGAAGTCCCTCAAAGAGGCTGCCAAGGAAGAGAACAAATATCAGCAGATGGGTATCATCATCAAATCAGCTGGAGAAGCTGAGTCAGTACAGCTTCACAGAGTTCTTCATTGAGTTTCAGAGTGTTGTCCATCCTTTTCGTGGATGAACTTCTGTGTCTGCACATCCAGCTTCTTTTTCCCATGGAAGGCAGTTTTACATCAGAGGATAAACATTAGTGATCTCTGTTGGCAATGACTTACCTTCTAGCCGCTTTCGAGGTTACAATGTTTTCACTCAGTCTGTTTTACTACTGTTTTCTCTCCTAGTGACAGAGTCGTCGGGGTTACAACAAATTCCCAGAGAAAGGGCTTGAGGAGTCCTGAAATAAAAGTCTAGAGTCTGGGACAGCAGAACCCTCATTGCTCCTAGAGTTCACTTCCAACAAATTTAAACCACACTTTACAACTTTTCAATACAGAATACGTTACACACCATAAGGCGTCTTTTCCAAACTATATTAAATATAGAGATGTGTCCTGGGAATCAGATAATGAGTTAAAAAACATATGAGGGAAATATACAAAATGTGGAAATTAGTAGAATAAATCCATTAGTTAAAATTTCTCGATTGTTTCTGAATCCACTTTATGAGCAATTTGTGAAAATCAGTTCACCAAGAACTTACTTCAGATGGGTGTGGTGGTACATGCCTGTAATTCCAGCTCCCAAAAGGTTGGGGTTGGAAGATCACAGCCGTTTCGGTTCCAGTCAAATAATGAGTTCAAGGCTAGTTAGGCTACATTGCAAGATCCTGTCTTCAGAAAGATAGACAGACAGACAGACAGACAGACAGACAGACAGGTAGGTAGGTAGGTAGATAGATAGATAGATAGATAGATAGATAGATAGATAGATAGATAGATAGATGAGAGAGAGAGAGAGAGAGAGAGAGAGAGAGAGAGAGAGAGAGAGAGAGAGAGAGAGAAAGACAAAACTGTGAAATGTATTTGTTGTTGGGTTTTGGTCTTAAAATTTATTTTGGTCTGTAAAGACAGAAGGAAAATATGGTATGGAGTAAGGGTAAGTTTTAAAGCATTTCAGCACTAAATCACAGTTGAAGAATCATGTTGAACAAGTGGCTTTGGCTTTATTCAAAATAAGGAAGCATAACTATCCTTGCCTGCCAAATACCACCACTATCAAGGATATGACATTTCTCTTGGCTAGTCAACGTACAGTTCTGACTCAGAAACTTAAGAGATGTCATGATACAATGTTTTACTTTTGAAACTAGACCACTTTAGTTTTCCCAGTTGTGCCTCATGCATATGTACCTCTCAGTGAACTTGACATTTCTTGTTTTGTTGCAGAGTACCTCCAGGGTACTGTCACTTTGCTTTGATTACATTTTTCCAGGAGCTTTTTAGGATTCAAGTTTGCTCTGCCCCATCACACATCATTGGTGTTATACATGATCAACAGACTAACCCACTGCCCCAGCAATTGCCTGTGGTTAAGGCACTGTCTGGTCGGAGCACTCTTTGCTTCACCACAAATGAGTGTCTCATATGAAAAGCATTTTTATTTTCTGAATAGAAGAAAGGTATTTCCTTCTGCTTTGTAGAATCCAATGCTCCTGTACAGCAGAGTTACAGAGTCAATGTGTCTACTCAGATGACTATCATTCTAGGAGTTATGGCCTTTAGTCACGTGGTTTTCAAGGAATCTATACACAGAAGCGCTTGTGGATTGACTATAACAAACATTCACCACATACTGCTATGTTTGTTCTACCACAGACCAACCATCAGATATAATTCCTGCCAGCACACCAGTGAAATCACCACAAGGCCCAGTTGAACAACTTTTTCTTCCACACCCACACTTTACTAACTGAGATTCATGGATTCCTTGTTAGAGAATACAGCTTACTTTGATGATTAAAAAGGAAATCATGAATTAGGAAATTTTGCAAAGTTCAGTACAGTTTATTGAAGTATATCATAATACATACATGATATTAAACTATTATTTCCCTCAAGTATTTTTCTTTTGTACACAAGTAGCACAATATATATTATGTATATATGTGCTATACCTTTATTTATTCAAAGCCTACAAAATACATACCTCTCTGTTATATCCTATTATCACTTTCCTAATGTATTATTGTTCTCTGTGGATATTTTCCTGGCCTCATGTATTTCAACATTGCTAATAAGCTCTCATTTACCTAATTCTTCATGTATTTATGCTTAGATTAATTCTATTCATTCTTTATCATTCCCAAGAGACTATGAACCATTCCCACACCTTTGTATTTGTTCCATCTGGATTTATCTTTTTTTACAGTTTAGTCTACAGAAATGCCATGACTGGCTACAAACTTATGAGATTACAATAGTCAATTTCATGTATATTTTATTATACTTTTAAGAGTTTAATAATTCTATTAAGTTGTAATTGAAGTTTAATTTAATATGTTTATTATTGAAACAACACAAATAAGGCTTAGAAAATAAGTCTATTTCCTTGTTAAAACAGATGTTCAAAAGATTTTGTTGTTTTTAATAAAGTTTCTTGCTTATAAATTAATAATATATTTGGTTGTTATATCTTAACTTTTAAATAATAGGTACTTTTTTTCTTTAAAATATGGAAGGCAAAATGCATATTTTAAAAGATTTTATCTATTTCTGTGTGTTATGTGTGGTTAGGTGGGTGCCCACAGAGGCCAGAGAGAGAATATCCTGGAGCTGAAGTTACTGGTGGATATGAGACCCCCTCACCTTGGACAATGGGTGAGAACCAAATTCAGATTTTTCTGGAAAAGTAGCAAGTGATCTGAACCATTGACCCATCTTCTCCAGCAACCCAAAATTTAGTTGCCAATTTCTGTTTCTTCTCATCATTTTAAAAGAAATTATCATCCATTATTTGCTCAATATAATCATACCATATCTTGGTTACATCAACATTCACTACTTATTTGTTGTGTGTACGCATATACACATGTATATACACATACACAAATGTCAGAAAACAACTTGAAAAAAATCACTTCTCTCCTATGTGGGTTCTGGAAATCAAATTTAGATGTTCAGGCTTGGAGGCAAATGCCAACTTAAAGATTTTAATAACGTTTATTTTTTAAGTTGTGTGTTCCCATATACCAGTATATAATTCTGCAAACCTCTACATGTCTATCAAGCAAGCATATTGGTATTATATATCAATGTCACAAGTGAGGTAATCGATACTTTCTATTTTTTGTGTTGCTATCTTGGAGAACCTGAACCACATTGTTTAAACCAGAGAAGCTGTTCCAAGGCAAATCCAAGTGCTGGAAATCAATAATATATTCTTCATTTCTGCTTTTGTGATGTTAAAGAAACCATGTGAATGGAACCATGCAGCATACAGTCTATGGACATGACTTTATCACTTTGAAGCCACCTGAGATCCGTCTGTGTCATTATATAAATCAATAGTCTATTGTTTTGTGTTGCACATTCACATCCTGGCTGTAGTACCATTTGGAGTATGACTTGAAGTATGTTCAGATTATGGCTATGTAAACATGATTTTTCCAGAGAAATTGTCCCAGAATCTGTACAAAGGTAAGGTTATAGACAGACAGACAGACAGGCACACACACGCACGTGTGCATGCGCACACACACACACACACACACACACACACACACATACACAAACACACTTTTTCACTTGAGAAAATAATTTTATGATTTGGGATGTGTGTTTTCAGAACTATGCTGACATAGTTAGGCCATGCAAAACTCTTAATGAGTTTGATTTATGAATTAATGAACTGTTTCAGAAGGACAAGGAACTACTATAAAATTTCGGAAATTCTTATTTCAGAATTCATTCTAGACTCCCTAGAAAAGATATTGTCTCTTAGAAGGTAGAACAAAGCTGGGAAGCATGCCATAAAGGCATTGCTGCATTTTTATAATTTATTACTGCAAGACTGAAGTTACTTAGGACCCAAATGCAGACTCCACTGTTGTGTTTGCAATAACTGCCACTATATCATTTTTGGATAAGTAACCACCATTTTGGATATTCAGAATCTGCAAAGGATTCATATTGCTACCTAGAGGAAGACAATCTACAAAGGCAGAGAAGAATGGGAATAAGGTAGTTCAGGTACCTAAGTTATTATCATTTCCCTTTGCTTCCTGTTCTGCCTGTCAACATTCTTTAATGACAGCTAAAAACCATTTGACCCTTCCGTATACTTTACAGATGCTCTGTCATTTTATGTGAATTGAAAACCTTCTTGGGAGATAAGTTTGTTCTACTCTCATTCTAGAGACAAAGTGATGCTTGATCCTTTACATATGTTATGAGAGGAGACGGAAAGGGAAAGGGAGTGATACTTGATATAAGGAAAAGCATAAGGAGAGAGGAAGAGACGTGGGTGAGGGAAGAGGAAGGAAGAGAGAGAAAGCATGTCAGAGAGCTGCCCAATGTAAGTGTTGGTCGATGAGCCCAGGTCCCCTGCATGAACAAAAATGCATTCTTAATTTCCTAGTCACTTTTCCAGGCTCCAAATAATTTTGATTTTATTTTTATTTTGTATGTGGGGGTATTTTGCCTTCACGTATGCCTGTGCACCACTTGTGTGCCCAGGGTCTGCAAAGAAAAGCTAGAAGAGAGCATGGGATCCCATGGAGCCGGAGTTACAATTGTGAACTGCCACATGCATGCTAGGAATTGAACCTGGGTCCTCTGGAAGGACAGCTGGTACTCTTAATCTCATAACCATCTCTCCAGCCCCAGAGACAATTATTTTAATAATGACTTAACAGAATTTCCATAGTACTGCCAGACTGTGCTGGCAGTGGTGAGTTGGGAAAAAAAAAATCCATGTTGCTGTTTTCGGGCCAGAGACAGTCCGGATAGTCTATTTCGTTGAAGGGACCTTTAACTGAGTGGATAAGATCCAAACACATGATGCAAAAATTACTGATTTACTCAAAGCTCATTGAGTGGGAATTGTATAGAAAGAATAACAGTACACTACGGTAACATCTTGGCCAATGTTTCATCTCACATTTGCGCAAAAGAGGAACTGACACACATAAAACCAACCATTATATTCTCTACGCTTCAGGGCCTCGTCAAGTTCCTTTCCGAAAAGGAAGAAATGGTCCCCATCTTATCACCTATATCACAGCAGAGCTGACCCATGTGCCCATGTTACTATGACAGCATCTGTGACATACATGATTGTCTGCTCATGTGTCTTCAGTCTAGTGGCCGAGAGCTTTAGGAGAGAGGAACACACTTTTCATTGTTAGGTCTCCCATGCCTGACCCTTCGTACATTGGATCTGTTGAATAAATGAGGGTGAATGATTCCTGATTAAGCATGCTTTTAAAATTCTACTTATTTGTGTGTGTGTGTGTGTGTGTGTGTGTGTGTGTGTGTGTATTAGAGGAGAATTTATATCAGTTCTCTTCTTCCTCTGTGTTGGAACTCAGGTCATCGAATTTGCCAGCAAACACCTTTACCCACTGAGTCATTTCTCTGGACCCAAACATAATATTTAGACCTGACAAGAAATGATATTTTCCCCATCTGCAGTGTTTTCCTGAGTGAAATAGCCTTTCCTCGGCACTTTGCTACCGTTTCTATTTAAATACAGGTTTGCATAGTCTATTTAAATGCACTGGGGCTGTGATTCTTTGTAACTGAGTCAACTGCTATTTGACAAATTTAAAAATTCAAGACTCAGTGAAACGTTAAAACTCCTCAGAATATTGTTACCTTCTTCTGGATGTTTTCTTTTGCAAGAAAATCAAAACCAAAAGTAAAGTCTTTTGCATGAGTTTTTGAAATTTAACCTGCAGGCCCTGAGATGATTAACTATAAAAGAATGCAGGATTTTCTTTTTTTTACACAGATTAGTAGGTGCAAGGTCACGAAGGTTTTAACTGGATAAAGAACAATTTATAATTTTAAAGTGTTACTCCATTTAAATTAGGTGTGCTTACACTGGGGAACAATATCCTGTTAAGGCTTAGCTATTTTGATACTACTTAAAACGTTATGGCTATGTCACTGAGAGCCTTAGGGAAGAAATTTTTGGTGGTCTTGCTTCCACTTTCCAGAAAGTGCTTCATTCTTAAACTGACTCAACATTTCTCTCGAGACGCTATTGATCTAAGAAGTAATATTTCAAATGGCCACTAGATGGCAGGGTTCCCATTTCAACGGGAGCGCAAACTCTCCTGTTCCAAACTATTAAGAGCCGCCAATAAACAAAATTTGAAATGTGTTTATTTGTACAGCTATAAATATCACACATCTGATCCCGTTTACCTTTGGGTCTATATTTCTTAATGATATAAGTCATTTTTTCTAAAGTCACATCAAAACAGTTATTTGGTAAGCAAGCAAATTCTCTCCCAAGTAAAATTAATTTTTATTTTCTTCATTTTAATCATATATACAATACCCACATTGTCATTAAGTATTTGTGGGGTTTTTTTTTGTTTTTATTCTTGGTTTAGTACTTTCCCGAGCCCTCAAGAAGTGTGGATATCTCTGGAATTTCTTTACACTTGGAGAAAGCCCAAGAGCACCTGGTGAAGTGTGTTAGATTCTTGACAGGGTACTCATTGCAGTGCAGAACCACTGTGACCCTGACCAACTGTGATGGCCTGAGAATAAATATCATAAGGGGAAGTTGAAGTGAATGTCCCAAGAAGGGAAGGCACTTTGATCAACTAGGCAAACTTACATAAACCTCTGAAAACACATGTTGAGGCCCTGAGTAAAACCACTTGTATTATTACCAGTTATCATGGTTATGACTGTTGGCCTTCTCTGTACTTTTAAAACATTCTGAGGAGTGAGACCCCAACACTGAATGGTTGATTAAAAGGGTAAAAAGTGTTTCTTCTACATTTACTGAAGCAGACACTGTTTTAGTGAAGCAAAGAGTCCATACGTCAAGAGTTCACACGCAGAAATGTTTTAGTATGGGGAAAGGATAAGCAAAATTTATTCTTTCCCAGGACTTAATAGAAATTACTATACTTTTAAACTTTAATAAACAAAGTTATCCCAGTGTACTAGGAATACAGCCCTGTCTTTCTATTTGCACATCAGTTCAACACTCTCAAAAGAATCCCTCTAGGTGGGGAAAAAAAACAAAACAGAACAAAACCCAAACATGTGATCGTTACGGTAAAATATGAAAGAAACGCTCCAAAATATTGACTTCTTTCAAAACAACACACTCAAGGATGAGTTTAGTTTGTTCTTGAAATAGGCTCTGCCCCTGGGATGTAAAGTAGACTTTTAATCTTACTCCAGGCTCAGTGCTGTGTTTGAACACTCAGTGTTTTTGGTTCATTATGAGGGTTTTGCCTGTCTGTCTCATCATACTGTATAACAATGTGTCCTAGCACAATGGAGATGCATGCTTAATTTCCATAAATTACGCAGGCAACCAGCTGTACGTTTCCATAAAGACAAATTCTGATTGTAAACCATTAAGCCTAATTCAGTCCTTTGATGTCCTGAGAAAGACTGTGGGGGGAGTAAGCATTGCCACATGGCCATGTGTCCCTAGAGTAGGTGCACAGGAAGGAGGGATAGATCACTATTGCCCCTTGTGCTTCCCCATAAACGTGGATGTGTACTTTGAAGACTGAAGTCAGCCCCTTTCCAGAAAACGGAAAAAGAATCCTAAACAGTGCTGACAAACACAGACCTTTCTCCAAAGCTAACGCTAAAATCAGATTCCAAAGGTTTGTCCGTTCTTTTGATTCCAGCCATTAAGGTGGATGTTGAGTCTGGCTGCCCCTTAAGCAATAATCTAACTTCTTGGACTATTTCATGCCAAAATTTGTCTTTAATTTTACATTTCCTCTTTGAAATCTTCCCTATAGGTGATTAGATCAAAGCAAATGCCATCCAGGCATCTGTACTAGCCAGGTGCCACGGAGGTTTCATCATTTGGCTGTGGAATTTCCTGCATAGTCTTGTTCTCAGCATCCTGTTGACATATTTTAACATACAGGTTCCAAAGCCTTGTGTGAGGCTGTTGCCTTCCTGTTTACTTTCACTCTGTGGAGCGGAGCTCAGCATGGGCTCTTCTGAATCTGGATTCCTATCACTTCCCCCCAAAGCAGGGAAGGTGTGAAAGCAAACAGAAGAAAGCAAACACGGTAGAGGCTTCTCAACAGGGCCTCAGTAATTTCTCAGCACAGAGGCAGCCTACTAGGGATGATTCTGAGCTGGAGGCAGGATGGAGACCAGGCAGGGATACGTGCCTGGGTCCTGCTGACCTGATCCTACACAGAGTGGCTTTGTTGTGAGATGTGGAGTTTAGGAATTCTGATATCACTGGTCCAACGCATCAGCTGCAAATTAAAAGCATTTAAACCTAAGAGAGGACTCTCAGGTTCTGTACCCTGACTGGATCCGGAGCATATTGCTTCTAAGTGATAATTTATGCCCATTTTTGGAAAGGTTTTCCTCTCCTAACTTGTGCACACTGGCTGAAAATCCCAGGGGCTGGGCTAGAAAGTTCCAAGTGGATCCTCCCAGTTCCTGTGAATCAAAAGCTCAGGACAAAGGTTCTGACAGATCTTCAAGAGCACCCCAAACCTCTAAGCTCCATGCAGAACATATGCTAGTGGTCTGTGATATGTGTGGAATGTGATAGGTGTGAACCCCAGGGGTTGGTGGGAGAGAAGACATGAGAGGGGTCTGCCTCCCGGATGACTTTGAAGTATCTGAGAGCCCACAGGCTGGAGCAAGGAAGAACTGTTTTATTTGCATAGCTACTGCTAGAGTGACACAAATGTGCTGTGGGTACCATTGCAGGTGCTCTGGGGTGTCAGTCAGCCGCAAAGAGGCAGCACCTGGACCCAGAAAGGTCAAGGTTTCTCAGAGTTCACTGTGGATCTGGATCCCATGATTCTTTGTCCATCAGCTCAGTGCACACCATTTGCTCTAAGTAATTGCATGTGACATTTCTTTGAAGTCATCAATATCCAGTAAAAAGCATGCATACGTTCCACCTGAATATACTGGAATTTGGAATGTGGCCTTTATGCTGCCTCTTTCAACTAAAATACCACATTTCTCACTTTTCTTGATGTTCATAACACAATCTAGGGTTTAAACTGAGGAGACTTAGAAACCAGTGTTCTGGCAGGAGAGGACTCAGTTTTATAATCCTAGCCCTCTGGAAACTGGGGCCAAAGATTACTGTGAATCAGTGATCAGCATGGGGATCAGGACTGGAGTGAGACCCTGTATTCAATAAAACAGACAGATAAAACTTTCTAATAAGTGGGAACGTATGCGACATTGCACACTGTCTTAGGTTTCTACTGCTGTGAAGAGACACCATGCCCACAGCAACTTTTACAAAAGAAAACATTTAATTTGGGCTGACTTCCAGTACAGAGGTTTAATCCCTTACTGTCATGGCAGAAAGCATGGCAGCATGTAAGCAGACATGGGGCTGGAGAAGGAGCTCAGAGTTCTACATCTGGGTTGGTAGACAACAAGAAGAGAGACTAGAAGACTGGCCTGGCTTGAGCGTCTGAGACCTCAAAGCCCACACCCAGTGACACACTTCTTCCAACAACACAACACCTACTCCGACAAGGTCACACCTTTCAACAGTGCCATTTCTTATGAGCCTACGGGGCCATTTTCATTCAAACTACCACTCAGTTAATTCTGAGTATTTATTATTTTATGCATATTAAGCTACATCAAGTATTTTGTCATCTGCTTTAACTGAAAACTGTTTAGACTTACTCTCTATTTAATTTTAATCTTACCACTCATCATCCTTAATGTCAAAAATGCTCCCACACATTACATTATGTTTACAATTTTAGGAAGAGTCATTGATGATAATTTTCTCTCTCTCTCTCTCTCTCTCTCTCTCTCTCTCTCTCTCTCTCTTCCTTCCTTCCTCTCTCCCTTTCCCCTTTCTTTCTTTCTTCTTTCTTTCTTTTTTTCTTTTTACCTACTTAAACTTTTAAAGACACCTCTCCTAAAGTCATTATTTGATCAGAAGTAAATCTGATCAACCTGTAGAAACTTGAGATTACAGAATATATTGAATTCATTCAGGTGATGTTTGAGTATCTAGTTAGTGCTTGATGAACACATTTTTATATTGTGTTGTGTGTTACAGGTGCTTCCTGCAGACATTCTAGAAGCAAAGTGCATTTTCAAAATCTGAACCTAGCGCACTAATTGTCTCTTGCCCTGTTCCAGGATAACAGCATTTGTTATGAAATTTCTTTGCTTCAAACACAGGGCTTTTGTTGACTAAACATTTGTATGGGACACTTAGTGTCTTTCAGATTTTGCCAGTAAGTAAACAGGACTGCAGTTTTCTGATATTCTTGAATTTGCCCTTATTGGTAGATTAAATAATGTATTTAAAAATAGTTTAAATTTAATTCTTTAATAGCTTCATATATGTATATGCTGTATTTAGGTCATTTTTACCCCTCCATACCTCCATAGCTCTTTCCTCTTCCTCCTTAATCCATTGTTTTCAAAAGGTTCCACTTGTTAATGAGTTTTGTTTTCCCATGACCCAGTGATTGTTTTCATAACTATGGATTGGAGGTTATTTACTTGAGCCTGGGCATGACCCTAAACCTAGGAAGAAAACAAGTTCTTGCTCATCAGCCAGGAGATACTTGTAGCTCCTCCCCTAGTGGTGGAGTCTCATGAGTCCTCCCCATTTATGACAGAATGTGGATCAGCTCAGTTTTGAGGGTCTTGTGCAGGCAAACACAGCAGCTATGAGTTCATGAGTGTAGAGGCCAGGTCAAATCCAGAAGACAGTATTTTACAGCCTTCCTCCTTACCATCTGTCTTTTACATTTTTCTGCCCCCACCTCACCACTGTGATGGTCTGTGAACTTTGCAGGGGGTGACATAGTGGACCCTATGGCCATTTTCTTGCATCAGAGCCTAGTTCTTTGCCTCAGGATCCAGGATGGTGAAGAACGACAGTTGAGGATGGAAGAAGAAATGTTTATCGAGAAGTAAAGAAAAGCTCCGCGCAGTCAAGAGGAGACTCAGAAATGATTTCCCAGGTGACAGTTTCGGGCAGAGACTTTCAGATCCTGGAACTGAGCCATTTCAGTCCTTCCCATGTATAAGTAGTTCAATCAGCTGGGAGAAATCTGATGGGGTAACTTCAACATATGTAGGCAATTATGATTGATTGATGAATCATGTGAAAGATCATAGGCTCAGGAAGGGCTCCCCAGCAAGAGAAAGGAGGGCCAACAAGTTCTGGCAGGAGGGAAAAGTAAAACAACAAAGGCTAACACCTATTCAGTATCCTGATAAGTCAGTGATTTGTAAAGTACACTGTTTAGCTTACAGGTTGTGTAAACTTTATTGCAAAATTTTCATATTCCCGGAGGGAGCTACAGGCTCCGCCCCACGTATGGATGCTTTTGTTTTCTTGGGTCCTGTATTTCTCACTTGCTGCCTTTACAGTGAGGCTGCTTTGCTTTTGCTTCCTGTCATCCCTTAGGGCTGATTAATCAAGGCCTGTTTGTTCTCTGCACTCACACCAACTACAGGTCTGCAATGACTGAACCCCCCTGCAAGAAGAGCTTCACTGACAATGGCGGAAGCTAGCACTAATTGGTTTGGTTATTGGTCATGGTTCAGACTCTCACATTCGTTCCTCAAAGTTTGGGGTCGCCCTGAAATGCAAAGTCTTTTCTTTCTGGGCCTTCTGTTAAAGGATCAGATTATGTATGTTATTCCCGTCAGTGGACAATGTGCTTCAGAGGTGCAGTATCAAATTTGGTCACAGCTCTAAGAATTTCTTCTGGGCTCCAGGAAGAAGCTGGCTCTGCCCATTTAGCTCTTGCAAATATCTAGGGCACTGCTCAGAGCCCGTTTGAAATTTCTAACATGGACTTTAGTTCCCATCAGATTGCTTTTCAGATCTGTTTCAGGGTTCCTTTTCCACAGCCATACACTGTTCTGTTTTTCAGCTGTCAGACCACAGTTTCTTACCAGTTTCCCAGCATGTGGCTCCCTAAGTGTCCAGACTCCAAACACAACATCCAGCAGAAATCTCTCTCTAGCCCCCCTTTCTGTCTCTGTCTCTGTCTTCTCTCTCTCCATTTAAAAGAGTAATTATTTCAAACCTTTTTAAAATGACCTCTTGCGTCTGCTCAGTCACTGCTGAGCAGCCCATGCCAAGAGGAGAGGGGTTTTCCTGTGTTCTCCCACTGTTGCCACCGCCACTGCCTTGGGTCTAGCCTTTCCCGGGAGTTTTAGGGTGTCCTGTGCTTTTCTGACAGTTGTTTTACAGCTCTCCTTAGACTATTCCCTGGAGACCCAGGCCAGCCTTGCTTGGATGTAGCTTGCCAAGTTCTGAACTAAGAGATATCTTATCTCTTCCCACTGTCTTTGTTGCTTGTCCTACTAATTTTGATGGGGGTGTTTTCTTTTTGAGTTTTCATATGTGAGAAACGTTACTGAGGGTATCTCAGACATTATATTTATCTCTCTCATAAGTATATTTTTAACTGATCTTTAGAGTACCTTTCACAATTAAAGTGTTATAGTTAACATGCCCACCTTTCATTTACTTGAGCCTCCTTCATTTTTTCATTATTTTGTTCTAAATTAGATGATTATTGGGTTACTTTGCCTTTTCATTCTTTTCTTCTATAGTTTTCAGTTCAGAAATGGTCGGATTCTTAAATATTATTTGCCAGTTGTAGATAATTCTGTCTTTTCTAGTCATTGTGGTATATATGGATTCCCTAAGAATAATGTTCAGATTTTTTAAAATGTACTTCCTCTCCACAGTTTTGTTCTGCCGAAGAGCATTTGCACCATCCGCAGGCTGTTCTTTCTTGGAGCACAGTATCCTTTATAGGTCGGAAGTTCTCCTTTCACTCATCCTTACAACCTTGGGCTCCACTTGGTTTGTGAGCTGATGCAGGATGAAAGAAAGTCTCTCAATGAGGCTTCCTGTCTGAGGCTTACAGATCTAAGAGAAGGGACGGAGGGAAGTCTTAATTTACTCCAGATCTCCTTAGCCATTTCCACCATTTCTGAGACAGGGCATTGAATGAGAAGCTGGGAGAAAGCAGCCATTGAAAGGCACCCTGCTCCCGTCACTTCCTCTGAGCCGAAGAAACTCTCTGTCACTTTGGTGAGACTCCCGAGAGTTTTCTATATATTTCTCTTTTCCTGACACCTACAGATATTGCTCTGATATTTTTCTTATATCTCTGTGCCATCTAGCATCTAGCACCAAATTCAGTACTGAATTAATTCAGTAAGGTGCTTTAGAGTTACCTGACCCTTCTTAATCTGTCTACTAGACTCCTCAGTATTCTGAATGGTTTTCAGAGGCTCTCTTCTGGTTTTCCAAGAATACAATTCATCTCTATGTAACAAATTTTAATATGTTTCCAGGAATTTAATTTTTCCCAAACTATCTTGTAACATGTATGGTCAGTTCTTCCCCTCATTAACTTTCTCATTGTCCATTGTATACATGGTTTTCAATTATGAAGAATTTATAACAGTTCTCCTCTCAGTGACTTGAATGATGTGATTAGATTTTTGTAAAACACAAAGTGGCAGGCTGCATTCCCACCCAGATACTGGCTAGCTTACCCCTGAAATAATTACACGGAAACTGTATTCATTTAAACACTGCCTGGCCCATTATCTGTAGCATCTTATTGGCTAACTCTCTCATATTGATTTAACCCATTTTTAATAATCTGTATCTCACCACGAGGTCGTGGCTTACCAGGAAATATTCAGCATGTCTTGAAAGACTCCCCCTGGGGCGTCTTCCCTCGGGAGAGGCCCCTGCGCCCCAAAGATCAGTCGAAAACACGCAGCCGGATGCAAACAGCAAGAGGTTTATTGGTTACACAGATACCTGGGGCTGCAAAGTCTCTCGGAGGACTTGCACGCCTGCAGGTTGGGGATGAGGGGTTTTTATAGGGGAGCAAAAGCACGGGTACAGAAGCAGAAAAGCTTTCATTTCATTGGTCAGTTCAAATAAGGCTAAGCTGAGTGGCACATTCCTGACCTTTTACCTAAATACCAAGGAGGGGGTTGTCCAGACCCACCTGGATACCAAAGAGGGGGTTGTCCTACCTGTTTTTCTTATCTCTTCCTGCCTTCCTAGCTTGGCTGGCGACTAGATGTCTGATCGCACAGCCCCTGGCTCGTGGGAGCCCCGCTTTACGTGACTCAGGCCTCGCAATCCTCTCTTTGTTTCTATAGCCAGATCATAAATCCCTGTTTTGCAGCCAGATAAGGCTGCCCTGCTCTAATCTCAGGTGTCTTTGCTTTAGCATTCTGGAGGTCCTGAATTAAGCCTGTTATTTGTTCAGCACTCTGGAGGTCCTGACTCCGGAGGCCTTAATGAAGCTTGCTCTCTGAAAACCTTTGCAGAGCGTTATAACTGTGGTTAAAGTTAAAACCACAGTTTTAACTGTGACCCCAATGAAGTTGGGGTCCTTCAGTCTGACCTGGCTTCATGGTGGGCGGCTCTCTGACTCTGCTTTCTTCCTCCCAGAATTCAGTTCTGTCTTCCCCATCTACCTATGTTCTGACCTATCAGGCCAGGCAGTTTTCTTTATTAATCAATGAAAGTAACACATAGACAGTTAACCCTCCTCCATCATTTCCCCTTTTTCTGTTTAAACAAAAAAGAAAAGCTTTCACTTTAACATAGTAAAATTACATATAGCAAAACAGTTATCAAGCAAGAATTGCAGTTACAATATTTATATCTATTTTATCTCTTATCATAACTAAGGAAAACTATAACTAACCATTTTTCAACTCCATCAAAGACTCCAAAAGGATATAATATTATCTAAGTAAACAAGAAATAAGCAACTTCCAAATTCTAGAAATGACAGAAACATCTCACTGCCTGTATAGTCACCCAAAGTTCTTCTGTACCGTTGGGGCATCCATCTTCAGCCTTCAGGCCTATAGTATCCAGCAGACTTTTCCATGAAGCAGGAAAATTCAAAGACAGTTCAGTCACTATCTGCTGTATTCTGCAGAATGTCTCAGAGACTCTTTCATGAATCAGGAACCCCGAAAGACCATCTCACCTTTAGGCAAGTTCAGCAGTCCTCTCTCTGTGGGTTCTTTGTGTCCAGTTTATGCAACAGTCCAGGCAAGAGCAGTTTCTTGCCCAAATGGCTCTCAAACTCCATAAGAAGCCTCTTCGATGCCCATCTTCCGCTTGAAGTAGATTGGTGCTGCCAGGAGCAGACGTGTCTCATTGTCATGAAAAGCCCTAAGTTATTAAAACATTTAAAATGCCATATTCTGTAGTCTTTGAAAGATATGAAGAATGCCTATCTAACTGAAATATATCTCTATATATCTAGAAAATCTAACTAACACAACTACAAGCTTGACTATTATTGATGATTATCCATTAACAACCTATATTTTCTAATTATACATTACATTTTTTAAATAACTACACAATCACAATACCTTAATCAAGAGCAAAATACATATACATATAACAAAATTGACCTTAGAATCCATACCAATGCAAATTATTCATCTCTATATCATCTCCCCCTTTAAATGTAAAAGAGCATTTATAAACAGTATTTGGGAATATGGGCATAGTTTTTTCTCTCCAAACTGCTTTGTACTGCTGAATGGGGGTGCTGTTAATCAGATCTTTCATGGTGTAACCTATGTGTCAGGTTCATCTCAGTTGGCAGTTGAGTGAAGTAATTTTTTGAAGGTGTTCATGGCTACCTTTCAGGAGGGCATGATCTATTATACCATATTGGGATAGAAGCAATCCATAGGGTCTCATCCTCTATGAAAACAAAAGAAGACCCTCTCCAAAGCATCATATCCTTAGACCCAAATTTTGAAGTCATAATACCCTTATGAAATCCATTCTGGTTTTGCTTGGCAGCCCATATAATGAAATGTCTCTCTATACTTAGCTCTTTTACAGTCAAAAGATTCAAAGAAAACACAATAATACAAAGAATCCAGACTCTTTGTGAATTTTTTATTTTTATGTGGCTTAGTTTTCTTTATTTACTCTGTCTCTTTAAAGACTTTATCCCCCCCTTTTTTTAGGCATTAACTTTATTCTCTATATTCTTTTTCTTTTCTCCCAAGCCTTCGTATGCCTAACATTTTGACCCATTTAAAGGTCTTTTATGTCTGAATCTGTTCTATTGTGAATCTGTAATTTTTTTTTTTTACTATCCAGGAGCACTTCTTAAAATGCTAAGCACTTCTTAAAAACTTAAGTTGCACCATGTAGAGGTAATACGGTACCTACCGCCTGTTTACTGCCAGTCTAAACCTAAATTGTGCTGTTATTATAGTAATTACGATAGTTCCTGTCTGAGACCAGCACAGTTTAGCATAACGGAGCTGAGCCCCTGCCTCAGAGCCATTGGTGCCCCTGAGCCGACAGTTCCAGGCACACAGCAGTCTGTTGGATCCCAGGCTTTCCCCAGCTCCTCGAGGTGTTATGCAGGACTGTTTACACAACCAATCTAGCTTCCTGTCATCTCCTCTGCTCACTCTACCAGCTTGGGGAATTAGCATAGAGAACCTTATTCTCTTTTGGTATGGTAATTCCACCTGCAAAGAAGGATTCTCATGGTGCCTGCTCTGTCTGCCACTGCAGCAAGCTTGGCACCCCCTGCCTGGAGGCACCTGTCACACAGGTGCCAGGCTCTCATCGCTTTGTTCCCACTCTCGGCTGGGAGGGGGTTCTCCTCCTTTGGGCCCTAAGTATATTTACCCGGAATTTTGCTAAATAAAGTTGGCATTTACCTTTTGGGCAAATGACCCGAGTCTCTCTGTGTGTGCATCTCTGTTTTTAACTCCTAAAACATTGTCCCAAGCTCGCGGCTTGATATGGGAAGCACGCGTCTCGTATCTGGAGAAGGGTAGTGCAGAATTGGTTGGAACAGCAGTCCACATTGCCATCAAGCAAGCCGTAGCACTTTATTCCAAATACTCCATTTAAAAAGTCTGTCTTTTGCAGTAGTCAGACAGAGATTGCGATGGCGGCACAGCCCAGAAACTGGTATTTTAAAACCATCACTTTCTAGTAGACCTGATCCCACTGCTTACTTAGGCAGGAAGAGCCAAGCCATGGGCATGGTCTCAGCTACTTTGTTCCTGATCCCAAGTGGGCACACAAATGTCCGGGCCCAGAAATGCTCCATAGCCAGAGTTTGCACCAGCGACAGGGCCCAGAAAGCAGTGTTTTAAAATGGTGCAGCTTTTTTCTGCTGTTATTGCTGAAACAGGAAATCTCTCTATGGCACGTCCTAGCAAACAGCAAAAAGCTGTGTTAAACTCTCTTCCACCCTTTCTTTTTAAGCCCTCAGGTTTTACGTGGAGTTCATTACCACGCTGGGTGCCAATCTGAAAATAGAAAGTGGCGGGTTGCGTTCCCACCCAGATCCTGGCTAGCTTACCCCTGAAATAATTACATGGAAACTGTATTCATTTAAACACTGCCTGGCCCATTATCTGTAGCATCTTATTGGCTAACTCTCTCATATTGATTTAACCCATTTTTAATAATCTGTATCTCACCACAAGGTCGTGGCTTACCAGGAAATATTCAGCATGTCTGACCTGGCAGCTTCATGGCGGGGCAGCTCTCTGACTCTGCTTTCTTCCTCCCAGAATTCAGTCTGTCTTTCCCATCTACCTATGTTCTGACCTATCAGGCCAGGCAGTTTTCTTTATTAACCAATGAAAGTAGCACATAGACAGTTAACCCTTCTCCATCAGATTTGGACCAATGACAGAATAGATATAATACTGCATCTTCATAACTTAAAAAGAAAAAGTGCCTCAAAGAGGTCTTCACTCTTCCTGCTCCTTGGAATGTTCTAAAAACATCCTTGGTTCTATAGGGAAGAAAGCATACTTTCTCACTATAACATAGATTTAGTGGTGGATACCTAGCAAAAGAGATTACCAAGATAAAAAGAGCCCTGAAGAAATACAACCTGGGGACAAAAGATTATATTCCAAATGGTAATAAATTAGGGGAAGGTAACAAGATTCAGGTGTTCAGATTCCTCTTGATCTCTCTCTGTGACATTACCTTTGGATATAGGGTAGGATACCTGTCACACAGAGGTCTTCAGGGGATCAGGGCAAGATGACTTCCCTAGGTGTGATGATCTGCTTCATATAAAAATGGGCAAGGTGATTTTCTTCAATATGAACAGCTTACACCAAGCAGAGGGGCTTCCCTGCTTCTGCTGTTCCCCTAAATGACAAGGTGCTATACTGGGGCAAGAGTGTCCTGACCATGTTACTCTGTGCGTGCACCTCGGTGCTCACATCTGGACTGTTGAGGAAATGCAGTCTGATCATTGTCACCTGAACTTTTTCAATGCTAATAGAAATGTCTGTGAACATGACCCTGCTCTGGTTTCCAGGACCAAGATGTGGATAGTATGTCAGTCATAGTTCATGGAGTATTGGCAACATCACTACCTTCTCCCACTTCTGATATGATTTCAAATAATGGTGAAATTCTGCTCAGACAAGGTAACTTTGCCTGTGACTATGTTTCCTCTTGCTTTTAGCCATGCCGCCACTTCCTATTAAAAGGTACCATTTTTATTCATTACTGGAATGCATTATTTAGAACGTTCTTATTTCTGTTCAGGCTGCATTGAACCCAAGAGAGCATTGTAAATTGTTCAGGATTTAATCATTCAATACAGGGAAACAGAAGTACACCCAAAAACTGCACTGAAGTTTATAGGGAAGCGATTTTAGGGGACAGTGAAAAGGCAAGAAGGGTGGGGATGCTGAGGGTCCCTGAGTTCTTCTTTCCATTCTGCTAGATGAGTTCTCCTGCCTTTAATGCTTCGTTTTCCTGATGCAATTAGAACACAGGCTGACTTCTCTCTCTCTTTGTGAGGAGGAGTAACGGATAAATAGTCAGTGAACCTGGGATTATTCTGTAGTATATAATTAGCACTGGCCTGTCATGAAGAGACGTTAACTAGTCCAATAATTCAAGAAATGTCTAAAGTGTAACATGCAGAATTTGTTTTCTTCCAAATGTACAGCACGTGTGCTCATTGCTGTCAGCTACATACATGTGACAGACTACAGTTTCCTCATAACTTTAAAACTGCGAGAAAATCAAAACAGCAGCCACCATTTATTGAGGATCAAAGGAAAAGGAAAAAAGAAAGAAGGGAGGAAAGGAGGAAGGAAGGGGAAAAGACATGGAAGGAGGAAGGGAGAGGGATATATTAAGGCATAGCATGTATTATTTACTGAATTATAAGAATCTACAACTTCTTTTTATTATGTACAACCTGACATGTTAAGAACTGATACTTATTGTGCATGTCTGGTACATAAATAAAACAGCTATTATTGAAGCAAAATAAGGGAAATAGTTCCTTCTGAATTGGTGTCAGGAGACCTAACTTAGATTACTTGTGTGGCAGTTGGGTAGCTGGTCTTGGGCACGATGTTTACCTCAGTGGCTCTCAAATGCCACATTGTTGGTAAATACTCAATATGCAATCTTTTTGATGGTAGAATATAAAGCTAGTTTGCAATAATCCAAGTGTTATAGATATTTGGGGAATCTTTTTCTGGCTGTCAGATAACATCAGACAAATTGTGGTTTCCTACCTTGCAGTTCTTAGTCTCATTAACAGACAAAAACATGGGTGAACTCAAGAATTTTATTTATTTGCGATGAAGCCATTCAAAACCTTAACTTACATTCATTTTGAATTATGTGGTACAACATTGTTCACGGCTATCATTCTTCTGTTTGTTAGAACCCCAGAAATGCGTAATTTTCTTTGGTTGTGACTTTGTCTCCTTGAACTCACCCTTCTGCACCCTCTCCATGCCCTACTTTATTCAGCCTTCGGTAACTAATATTTTACTTTTTGCTTCTTTGAGGTCTGTCATTTGAGACTCCTCTATGAATAATATCACAGAAGATTTGTCTCCTTATGTCTAGTTTATTTTGTTTAATGACTGCAGGTTCATCAACATTACCACAAAATGACCAGACTTCATTCTAGTCATTCCATTTTGGCTAGCTAGTCTTGTTCATCATGATGGACATACCCAGCCCTCTGTTGTCTGACTTTTGTTTATTTCTTATTGTACTTCCACTATCATAATACTACAGAAGGAGCCAAAAATATTCTTCCATATTTGCTGTTTTACATCTACACTGCTGTACATGTACTATACTGTACATGTAGTAGACTGTTCATGCAGTATACTGTGCATGCACATATGTATAATCTGGGTTAAAATGGAGGCATAGGACTGGCTTAGTATATAACAACATTTGTTCTGCCACTGTAAGGACCTGAATTCAACTCTCCTGTACCTGTTTAAAATATACTTTGATATTATTTCCTAAAATATAGCAGGTTTCTTTCTAAAAATGCAGATTTTGTTTTATTATAGCTTCAGTTTTTCTTACTGTGAGTGAATTTAATGTATTCTTGATTTAGTTGGTCAAGAAGCATTTTGAATCTTTTTCTGTGAATATAGTGGGCTTATAGCCAACAGCCATGTTTTCTATACTGTTTTTATTTTCTTTATTGAAAAGAAACTAGCACTTTATTTGTGGTATAAGTTGAAAATCTCCATTCAGACTTTATCATTTTTCTTTCAATTTTATTTTATTGTGTTTTTTCTAAGCACATTTTGTTTTATGTATGTGATTATTGCATTTTTATAGCTTCTGCATTTTAGAAACCCCTAAAAATGTCTCACTATGAGACTTATTTTTTTCCTTATTCTTTATGTTTCTTTGCAAAAACTTTGATTAATACAGAATTCATTTTGGTGCAAAGCAAGAGATTTGATTTTACTATATTTTCTGCCAGATGGCAATCCATTATCTCATATACAATTTATTAAAGGATTCACAATTTCCCTTTGACTTGAAATGCCAAGTTTATCATATATTAAATCATCATATGCATTTGATTCTATATGTGGATTTATTTCAGAATGCACTGATATGTCTACATATGAATACATTAAAACTATTTTAATTCTGTTTTTTTTCTTAACATAGCTTAATACTTATTGTGGCAAATCCCTCATTTCTTTCATTTTCAGAAAATTTTTAGTTTCCCCCTTTTTTCTTTCTAATTAAATTGCAAAATAAGCTTAAATAGTTTTTTAAATGCATGTGCTGTCTTTAACATCATGATTCATTCGTGCATAATTTAGCCAATAGAGTGCATCCTTCCTCCTGATGTGCTCAAAATACTCTATCCCACTTTCAACTTGTTGCTTAAAATATTATCAAATGTAGACTGGAGAGATGGAAAGGAGGCTGACAATACTTACTGCTCATGCAGAAGACTGAGGTTCTGTTTCTGTACCCACACGGCAGCTAGCAACCCCATGCAACTTTGTTTCCAGTGGATCTTGATACCTTCTTCTAGCCTTTGTTGTTTTTGCTACATAAATATATGCAGAAAAATAAATAAATATGATTATTACCAAATATATTTGCAGACAACCCAGCATTGCCAAGTTTGTAAGTAAACATATAAAGGAGGTTGGTAAAAGAGTTAGGTGAATGTCTGAATATGTGTTAACATATACACACTTGTATTCATATATATATGCATATGTGTATAATGTATACTTGAGAAAGGATTCCTCAATGAAAAACAAAAGAACTTTGAGATACCATCTTACACCTGTCAGAATAGCCAAACTCAAAAACACCAATGATAGCCTATGCTGGAGGGGATGTGGAGTGAGGGGAACACTCATTCATTGTTGGTGGGAATGCAAACTTGTGCAGCCACTGTGGAAATCAGTGTGGCGGTTTCTCAGGAAACTGGGAGTCAACCTCCCTCAGGACCCAGTAATTCCACTCTTGGGAATATACCCAAGAGATGCCTTATCATACTACAAAAGCATTTGTTCAACTATGTTCATAGCTGCACTATTTGTAATATCCAGAACCTGGAAACAACCTAGGTGCCCCGCAGTAGAAGAATGGTTAAAGAAGGTGTGGAACATATACACATTAGAGTTTTACTCAGCGGTAAAAAACAATGACATCTTGAATTTTGCATGCAAATGGATGAAAATAGAAAACGCTTTACTGAGTGAGGTAACCCAGACCCAAAAAGAGGAATATGGTATGTACTCACTCATAAGTGGATTCTAGCATTAATTAAAGGTCTTTGAGCCTATAATTCATGATCCTAGAGAAGCTAAATAAGAAGGTGAACCTGAAGAAATTGATATAGTTATTCTCCTGGATACTGGAAGTAGACAAGATTGCCAGGCAATCTTGGGTGCACGGGGCGGGGGTGGAGGGGTGGAAGTAAGGGGAGAAGGCTAGAGAGAAGGGAGAGGGGGAGGATTGGGGATAGCTTGGGGGAATGGGATGCAGGTGAGGGGAGGAAGGATGGTTATGGGAGCAGGAAGGTATATATCTCAACTAAGGGAGCCATTTTAGGGTTTGCATGAGACTTGATTCTGGAGGGGTTCCCAGGCCCAAGGAGAGGTCCCCAGATTGTTCCCAGGGCAGCAGAGGAGAGGGTGCCTGAACTGGCCTTGGCCCATAACCATACTGATGAATATTTTGCATATCACCATAGAACCTTCATCTGGCGATGGATGGAGATAGAGACAGAGACCCACTTTGGAACACTGGACTTAACTCCGTAGGTCCAAATGAGAAACAGATGGAGGGAGAACGTGAGCAAGGAAGGCAGGATCAGAGGGAACCTTCATCTGACGATGGATGAAGATAGAGACGGAGACTCACATTGGAGCACTGGACTGAGCCCCCAAGGTCTAAATGAGGAGCAGAAGGAGGGAGAACATGAAAAAGGATGTCAGGACCGCGAGGAGTGTGTTCACCCACTGATACATGGGGACTGATCTAATGAGAGCTCACCAAGGCCAGCTGGACTGGGACTGAACGAGCATGTGATCAAACCGGATTCTCTGAATGTGGCTGATATGGGGGCTGACTGAGAAGCCATTGACAATGGCACTGGGTCTTGTTTCGTCTTCATGTACTGGCTTTTTGGGATCCTAGGCTGTTTGGATGCTCACCTTCCTTGACCTGGAGGGAGGGGGGAGAACCTTGAACTTCCCCAGGGCAGTTCAAGGAAACCCTGACTGCACTTAGGACTGGAGAGGGAGGAGGAGAGGGAGTGGGGGGAATGGGAGGGTATTGGGAGGAGGGGAGAAAGTGGAAATTTTTATAAATAAATAAATAAGTAAATAAAAAAAGAATACAAGATATATGAGTTTCTGTCCTTAGAAGTAGGCATTAAATTATTTCATTGGTTTTCTTAGATAGCTGATTACCTGTAGGATTCATACTTCTATACCTCACAGTAGGTTCCTCTTACTCCCAGTGGATAATCTTACGCCCATGCATAATATTACTACATCAATTGTACTCAGTAATTGAAAAATGGAAAGGGATAAAATTTGGGAGGAGGATGTGGTTTGGGAGGATCTGGAAGGAATTAGAATGAAGCAAAAGCTGCTGGGGTGGGTTGAATAAATATAGCCCCCACCAACGCCTGTATTCAAATGCTTAGCCTATAGTGAGTGGCACTATTACTAGATGTGGCCTTGTTGGAGTAGGTATGGCTTTATTGGAGTAGGTATGGCCTTGTTCGAGAAAGTATGTCCCTGTGGGAGGAAGGCTTTGAGGTCTCATGCTCAAACTATGCCCAGTGTGGGATTCAGTTCACCTCCTGTTGTCTGTGGATCAAGATATAGATTTCTCAGCTACTCCAGCACCATGTCTGTTTGCACACTGATGATATGATGTTCCACCATGATGATAATGGACTAACCCTCTGAAACTGTAAGCCTCCCACTCTAATTAAATGTTTTCCTTTATGAGAGTTGCCATGATCATGGTGTCACTTCACATTAATAGAAACTAACTAAGACAACTGCCACGTGTATTTGATCAAAACCCATTGCATATATGGGCATGTATATATGTGCGGGTTGTGGACAGTTCCAGTTTGAGGTGATCTTTTTGAATTTTCCACCTAAGTTAACATTTTTCAGGAAAAGATAACTTAATAATTACTACCTAAGTTATTGTATCTATGTATAGCATTTTCATAGCTATTACGATGTAGACATGCTTACTTGTGTTGGGAGAAAGAGGTAAGAAATAAAATATGTGGGTATGTTTGTTCGTTTATCTTTGTCTATATCAATTGTGTGTTGTAGGCTTGTGCTGAAAATAGAACCAAAAATAATACATCCATGGAGAAGATCAGAATTAAAGCAGTAATATCCTAGAAATATACAAAGTTCAACATAAAGTTAAAGATAACAATATTTAGCCATCATTAAGAGCTATCCGCAGAGCAATTGCTCCTGAGGAAAGGGAATGACATGGAGTGGAATTAGGGTGAAGACTAACTAAAAGAGCAGCAATTTGAGCTTTCAGCTTAAACATCTTAAGTTTATCTATATCAGTGCTTCCTTGCTGGGGAACCCATGTTAAAATCGGAGCAACACACAGAAAAGACCACGGAACTGGCATTCATGTATAACACAGGCTTAGATGAAAGATTTGTTGGTGCTCAGGGAAGAAAGGGAAAGACCCAGTGTGGATTAAGGGAAGATCGCAGTGTAATGGAACTTCTACTCTCCCCTAATTCCAATGTTAAAATCCTTAAGCTTCAATATGATGGGAGTCAGAGGTGCAGCCTTTGGGAGGCTATTAGTTTAAGAGTGTAGACATTCTGTATGTGGGATTATGGCTATGATTTGATTGAGGAATGTTTGCTTACAAGTTTGATTTTAAACATATGCATCTCAGCTGGTAGTGCTATTTCTGGGAGGTTCTGGAAACTTTTCAAAGTAGAGGATGGTTGGAGGAAGTAGGTCTCTGACAGTGATTACTTTGTGTATAATATCCTGGACACCTCTGTCCTTTCTACTTTCTGCACTATCATAATGTGAACTGTCTGGAAATCTCATGTCACCATTTAATGGTAGACTGACCCTTTGAAAACATGGGGAAAATTGATCTTTTCTTTTATAAAATTACTCTATCAAACATTTTGTTATAGAATTGTAAAAGCAATAAAAATTATCCCAGTGAGTTCTCTGATCCTCATCCCACCATCTGAGATTGTAATGGGAAGTCAGTGGTCTACTATCAGAAGGAAGACAGTGTTCAGATTCAGCCATACTGATACCCTGACCTCAGGCTTCCAGGGTCCTGAACGCAGCACATAAATTTCTATCATTCATAAACCACCAAAAATCTTCTTTCTGAAATACTGTTATATGTGCTCAAAATAAAACACACAAACCTGTGGGCAGATAGTATCCATTGTAATTTTGTTGTTAAATATTCTAAGATACATATCTCTGCTTCAATAGCCCATTCCTCCACGGAGGTTCCTTTAAGCATACCATCTGAACAATGCCTTTCTCTTTCTCATAACTTCATTGTACATGAATTGCTACTGTCATGCAGATATGTATATGAAAATCCAATCCTTTATTTGAGATTATAGATCCACCTTGGTCTGTAAGCCTTTGGATAGAGCAATATTTAGTGTTTTAGGGGTATTTGTTTGCATAGCTAGGTATAGTATCTGGAACATAATGCATGATTATTAGTGGAGCCAAACTTTAGTCTTTATATGAATGAATAATAATCATATTTTGTAGGTTTATCTGAAAGAGGGGTTCAGGAGCACAGTGGATATCTTTATTTTCAAGTTTTAATATCTTATTCCACAATAAACAGACATTTTTAAAACTCAGGACATGTCAAAATTAGCTATTTTGACAGTTTTTTATTGTCTAGGATATTTGAACTTGGTATTGAGAACATGAGAAACTGGAACATTAGACTGGGGCACAGAAGGCTAGAATAATCTTTTGTATGGTGGAGGAAGAGATGTGTTACTTATCAAAATTCCTGTTGCCCTTAATGTGAAAGTTCTTACAATTACAGGATCAAGTTCTCAGAAGACCTTTTGACAAAACTGAATGAAAAAGAAATAATCATATTAAAATCCTAGTAGGAAAAGAGTCTCAGTCTTTGAATCTATGGGGGTGGATATTTTGGGTTGTTGGGGCAATCAGTTGGCTACCAATGGTGCTTTGATCAATCCTTCTGAAGAAAACGTAGTTCTTTGGGGACTGGTTTTTAGATAGCTGTTTGCTTAATCATTTGGTAGCCAGGGGAGGACTTAGCAGGTATTCACCTCTGGACTGCTGTTTTTCCCCTGGGCAGATGATTTTCTATAGGCTATAGACACAGAACCATAGATTATTACATTTTGTTTGAGGCAGTTGCTCCATTCTGCAGCAACTCCATATTTCTGTGCTGTATGATAGATATTTCTCATATGTGTATTTCATTCATCACACCTAATTCATGCAAAGAGTCTCTTGCCCTGGGGAATGTTCTGCTTTTTAATGAGTTCACCTTGATGACAACTGAATGTGGCAGATGCTTCGGGAAGCACACATCGCATTTCATTTGGGAGGAGATTAACTTTAAAATTCTTTCACATGTGTGATACGTCTATCCTGAGTGCTTTAGCTGAAATGTCTAGATTCTGTTTCATTTTTCATTGTTTTCCATCTGAACTGTAATCTTCTAACTTATCATGGATCTCATTGCTGGGCTGGGAGTGAAGAATACTTTAGGTTAAACTCAGCAGAAACTACACATTTGACCTTGTTGAAAAGTAAATTTCTCTCAACTCAACAATTGTGTAAGTAAGATGACTTACTGGTAGTGGGAGAGTAGGGTTGAGTTGGAGGATCACTCCATGGTTTCAGATTAATACTGTAGGTTTTGTCTGGGTTTATGATTTATACCTATGGATGGCTCCTCAGTCCTGTTTTTGAAATGTAGATGTACATCCTCATTCCAATATTCTGAGGTATTTCTAGGCCAACATACAAATATGTGCCCAGTATCTTAACAATATTTCTTTGCTCTCTATAACTGGGAATAGAACCACTACTCTTTTCTTTGTTCATAAAGAGTTTTTCTATTTGTAGCCTTATAATTGAACTATCTATTGCATATAAAGTCCTGGAGTGTGTACTTTAAACCCTTCATCCATGGCTGTATTAAATCAATTGTGATTAACTTGAAACTTAATTGTTGTTTAATGAACAATAATTTTATAATAGCTGTTAATGTATTTCTCTTTGAATAGCTACAAAATTTTACTCTCAAGACAAGATGATTGGATTAAAGTAAGATGTGGGAACATAAAAGAATAGAAGAGAGGAAAAGAGAGGTATGTCATCATGAGGCCTTATGACTTGGGAGTAAGATAGACAAAAGCTAGGTGGCAAGGTGCTGATGTCCAGTGCTGCTTCTCACTCATCTTCCTTCAGAAGAGATTATTCTTTACTTATTTCCACGTGGCCTGTGAAAATTTCATCTCTGCATTTGGCACAGCATCAGTTATCACGCTGTGTGTGTGGTACATTCCTCTGATTCATGCTCGAAGAAAGCATCCTGAAACCTTCACTCTGTCTAGAGGAACACAAGAATTTTGAGAGATTTGATGTACAAATGGTGTCCTGGTTCCTAATGAGGAAGTCACAGGAGCAGAGGCTTTGGGAATTTAGGGCCAAAAGCTATAGTGCAGAGATTCATAGTCAAATGTTAGCAAAAACTCTAAGAAGGAATTTTGTGTGTTTGTTGATTACTGTATAATCACAGATATAGAACACTCACCATGCTTGCCTCACACATACCAAATAGATATGTATTGAATGTACATATGAAGGAAGGAAGATACCTGAAAAGAGTGCCATCAACTACATTTTAGTGATATTATCACAGGAGGCTCAGTGAGCAGAAAGAGTGATGGACTTATTTTGAGACAAGAATTGTTTCAGGCACAACCACAAGAATTTAAGTCTGTGTCAGGATGGTTCCTCAGTCTGACAATAAAACTTAGAGAAAAGGAAGCCAATAGAGAACTCCTATGTAAAATGACTATAAAAATCAATGTAAATTATCCTCAACTAGTTTCCTCTAGTTACTCACCAATTGGTTGCAGTCTTGAGAGAACAGGAACGTGCTTATAAGCATGATTTGCATTGTGAGGCTAACTTTGACTCACTATAGCATCTTCAAATCTTCTGTCCTCTTTCTTGTTTCTAGTTCCTTCCTTCATAAAGTATCTGGTCTAGAGGAGTGTCACTGGAAGTATCTGCTTTAGTTATGGACTGATGTAGAGGGAAGGGACCGCTTGTTCTTCCTGGCAGCCTGGCTAGCTTACACACCGAAATAACCACACAGAAATTGTATTAATAAAATCACTGCTTGGCCCATTAGCTCTAGCTTTTCATTGACTAACTATTGCATCTTAATTTAACCCATCTATATTAATCTGTGCATCACCACAAGGTCATGGCCTACCAGCAAAATTTCAGCATGTTGGACTCTGGTGGCTCCAATGCTTCTCTCTGACTCTGACACTCTTTCTCTCAGCATTCAGTTCATTTAGTTTTCCCTGCCTACCTAAGTTTTGTCCTATCAACAGACCACTGCAGTTTCTTTATTCATTAATGGTAATCACAGCACACAGAGGGGCACCCACATCAGACACACCGTTTTGATCAACTGATTTGTAAGTATATGAGCCAGTGATTTCCTTATTGCCCCATTCCTTTAGAGTCACACGCACCATGATATTATTTGTATTTTATCCCAAACATTCAGTATCCTGGTACTCATTTATTCACTTATTCATTTATTATCTCTATTTTTTTCTCCCCATTTGGACAAATATGTACACACTTAAAAAATTTCAACTATGGCTGGGCAGTGCTGACACAAGCCTTTATTACCAGCACTAGGGAGGCAAGGGCAGGAAGATCTCTGAGTCTGATACAAGCCTGGTCTAAAGAGGGAGTTACAGGAAAATCAAGACTTCACAGAGAAACCCTGTCTCAAACAAACAAATAAAAATTCAACTGCGAGGCTTCCTGCTCTATAGATCTTTCCCAAAACCTGCAGTTTGTTTTGGTCACTTATTTCATAGAAATTGCATGCACTTGTACCCAGAAAGTTCTAATAATTCATTTTCTCTTTATATGACAATAGTTAACATTTTAACCAGTTATTTAGTGTTACTGATTATAACCCAGAAGTTTTTGCATCCAAGTATGGCATTTGCCAATAATATAATGAAACAATGTTTGCTTATTGGGTGTTCTTTATAGATTCCATCAGTCCTAATGAGCAGAAAATGAAAGAATAAGTGATTTTTAACGTTAGAAAGAAAATTGGATTGAATTTCAAAGGAAAATTCTAAAGAAATCATGACTTATTTGGTATTCATGGAGCTTCTTAATGTTTTCTAGACTTGAGATAACTAAAATTAAGTTTCAACATAAGGAGGTGAGACAGTGTGGAATATGAAAAAATTTGAATCCAGTTCTAACCTCAGCCTCCTGCTTGTTAGCAACTTTGGGAAAGTCGATGGACACAGTTGACTCCAATTTTCTATTTTCTTTAAGGGAAAGAATACCTATCCTTTCCTGGTAGATATAAACAAAATTTGTGCTTATGCAGTTTGATGTCTTTTGAAGATTAGAAGTTCATGTTATTTCTTAGGGTATTGTCTTTTAGCATGTTCCTTGCCCCAATTTCATGTCATGTTCAAATCAGGAACAGGAAAACAAATCCTAGAATAGGATTTTGGAGTACTTACGGAGAGAATAACATAAGAAACACTCTTTTTATAACTCTTGCTCCAATCATTGCTAGGAGAGGCCCTCAGTTTAGCATGGAACTTGAATCTATGAAATAGTTGTTAGCTAAATGTCAAGTGAAAGTTATTTAATTAAAATGCTGGCTCAGTCTAGTCAAGCAAAGACAAGTTTAGACTTCTATTGCTTTTGCAGAGGAAAGCTATTAGTGTTTTTCTGTGTGTTTGTACAATTTTACTTGACTGGAAGAGTTTTTGTATTCTTCATCCAGCCATGTTGCATTAGAATAGTTGACAGGGATTCTTTGTGTTGATGAAAAATGGCCCATTTTAATTCTTTATATTTACTAAGACAATTACATAGTGCAATTGTAGATATAATTCTAATTTTGTTTTAAGATGAAATAACATTTTAAAGAACTCAATCATGCACAGTATTTTGTCTTGAAACATGCCTTGGTAAAACACAGAATGTTCTGCTGTAAGAAAAGCTGTCTCTAGAAACAGAAAGCCAAGTACTTGCCTAGGAATTATGCTTAGTAAATGACTGAATAAAATATTTAAATTTTCTGATGTTGTACTTGTTTATTTATATGAGTAAAATTTAAATATTTCAATTTTGTATTTATTGTTGCAATAGGAAAATAATTAGATATGTAAAACAAATCACTTTTTAGACAGAAACGCACAACTGATTAAATAAAGGGTACAGCAAAGCACAAGTGTATTGAGGTTCTATTTTGGGAGAGACCTATTGGGCTCAAATTGTGCTTTTCATAATTGTTAACAGAATGGTCTTAGGCTAGTTATTTATAACATTCAGCCTTCTGCTGTCCTATTTATAAAAGAGGGGAAAATATTTCCCCCACAGAGTAATATTTGTAAAATGCACATCACGAAACACTGAACTGTTTAAAAAAAGAAAATCTTTTTTTTTTTAACCAGTCCTTCAAATCCAGCCCAACCAAATCCCTCCTACCCCAGGAAACATTCATTGACCTCCCTTTGACTTGTTAGGAACTGGTGGAGGAGACACCTGTCCTTGAAATGTGACAAATAACGAGACAGCTCTCTCCTCATTCCTTCAGCTGTTTTTACATACTCTTGACAAGGGAGGAGAGCCAAGTCATACGTGCTCGGAAAGTCGCATTCTGATAGACGTTTTAAAGCATGCATCTGTAAAAACAAGCAAAGCTTATCTCATTTTATTTATTTTTTGATTTTTGTTCATCATCAAAAACAAAATTTAGGGTGAGTAAAATCTGACAAAGTGGTGGACATGTTAAAAAAAAACACATCCATTGATAATCTATCACATTGTTGCTCTCTGTTCCTACTGACAAGTACAGAGTGTTGACTTCACCAGTACAATGGCAATAAATATCATAAAAAATGCCACCTCCTTGTTTTTCAGCACATGAAAGACTACATTTTTCAATTGAGTTGAGTTAATTCTATTTCTACCAAATTTTATTTTTTGCATTCCTTTTGCTCCATTAAAACATACTTTTGCATATAGCATGTTTATGCATATGTGTGTGCATGCCACCTAAAACATGTAGACACATGCGTGCACATACACTACTCCTTATGTAATTTATAATCTCTCACATATTTCTAGAGATTTAGACTTGGTAGGGATTATCATCAGACTTTTTTTCCATTTTTTCCTAAATGCCATTTTCAAAATTCCCTCTAAAACAACTTCTTGTTTAGATACGAACTGTTCTGTATTCCTAGGCACTCTGGGAAATTATTATGGGATGATGCAATAGTAATTTCTTTTTAGAAATCTATCTACTTGTTTGAAGAATTGCAACACACTTGACACAAGGTACCCATGGAAAGGTAAAGGGTAGTTCTGCAAATATCTAGAGCCATAGGGATGCTTAGAGGTGCTCTATTTAAGTAGCTTTAATAGGTCCATTCAGAGGAAGTAGATACATAGAGAGCAGACACTGGAAGTATGCAAGAATGTAGTCAATGCAAAGTATATAGAAGCAACATTTCAATCCAATGTTGATGACAGTAAATATATGTATGTATATGTACATCCATACAATCATATGTCTAAAATTTTGATAGCAGTAGAAATTAACAATATTTTCCAAAGTGGAAAAGTCATCAAAAGAAGACAACTATTAAGTATGTACATTAAACTGATTCCTGCTCCAAGTGTCATAAATCATATTCCCTTGTAGGAAGATTGACATATTGGAAACCAGTAACAATCAGTGCTTGCATCCAGTAGCTGCCCACTCACACACAGTTACTGAAACTAGAATGAGTATAACTCTGTATCTGCTTTAACAAGCAATTAATGAAGAAACTCTCACTCAAGCCATTAAGGTATTTACAACTTATTGGACATTTAAACATCTATAGTTTATGATAAACTATATAGCTTTGAGGAAGAGACAGAGATTGTCACTGGACCACGAGAAGAGAAAGTTTTTTTCATCTAAGACAGTCTTAAGAAAAAGGAGACCTTGACCTAACACACTCAAGTGGAGATAGTTAATTCACAAAACACACTGGATTAATATATAGAAGTAAGACAGATAATGAGGATTAAAGAATTAATTTGTTGAAGGATTTTATATGTGGTGAAAGTAGCAAGAGACGAAGCTTGAGGAGTATCATGGGACTTGATCTTGAAATATTGGTCCCATGAGTCAAAAATTGGGGAAGAATGTAAGTCAAACTATTTTCTAGCTTCTTCCCCTGCCCCCGCTTTTAAAAAATCTTATTTCACATACAAATCCAAATTCCCTCTCCCTCCCATCCTCCCGCTCCTCCCACATTCTACCCACTTCACCCCCATCCACTCCTTCAGAGAGGGTGAGGCCTCCAAGGGGGAATCAACAGACTGTCACATCACTTGAGGCAGGACCAATGCCCTGTATCTAGGCTGAGCAAGGTATCCCTCCATAGGGAATAGGCTCCAAAGAACCAATTCATTCACTATGAATAAATATTTATTCCACTACTAGTGGCCCCACAAATTGCCAAAACCACAAAATTATCACCCACATTCAGGTGACCAAGTTTGATCTTATTTTGCGTACCTCAGCTGTCAGTTCTCAGAGTCAGTGAACTCCCACTTGTGCGGGTCAGCTGTTTCTGTGGGTTTCTCCATCATGGTCTTGGCCCCTTTTCTCATAGTATTGCTCCTCCCTGTCTATGACTGTAATCTAGGAGTTACTTAATTGTGGACCTCTGCATTTTCTTCCATCCATTACGGGATGAAGGATCTATTATGATAATTAAGTAGTCATCAATCTGATTACTGGGGAAGGCTGGTTAAGGTACCCATTCCATTATTGCTTAGATTCTTAGCTTTCTTTTGTGGATTCTTGGGAATTTCTCTAGTGCCTGTTTTCCCGGCTCCTTCTTTCAAGGTATTTCTTTCCTTGCTTTTCTTCTCTGTCCTTCCCCCCAACTCTATTGACAATTCCTCATATTCTCCTTCCCACTCTCTTTCTCCCCTCCCTACTACCCTTCCCATTTGCCCTTCCCCCTACACTGCCAATTTACTAAAGAAATCTTGTCTACTTAACCTCCCCAGGGTTCTCCTTTCTTCACAGTCTTCTCTGTGGTGGTGGATTGTAGGTTGGTTATCCATTTCTTCATGTCTATTGTCCACTTATGAGTGAGTACATATCCTGTTTGTCTTTCTGTGTTTGGGTTACCTCACTCAGGATGTTTTTTTTTTTTCTAGTTCCATCCATTTGCTTGCAAATTTCAAGACTTTTTTTTTCTGATGGAGAGTACTGCATTGTATAAATGTACCACATTTTCTTTACCCATTCTTCAGTTGAGGAGTTTTTAGGTTGTTTCAGGTTTTGGCTATGACAAACAATGCTGCTATGAACATAGCTGAGCAAATGTCCATGCAGTATGAGTGTGCACCCTTTGGGTTTATGCCCAAGAGTGAGATTGCTGGGTCTTGAGGTAGATTGATTCCCAATTTTCTGAGAAACTGCTTTTGCCTGAGTTATGTGAGCACTTTCAGACTGAAGGTGGAAAATAGTTAGAATAAGATTAAGATGGTGGAGACATGTGTGTTTGTGTGTGTGTGTGTGTGTGTGTGTGTGTGTGTGTGTGTTTGTAACATTGTGGGAAATGCCAACAGCATGATTTTCTGGAATATGTGTGTTTATATGTACACACAAACATTGTACAAGTATATGTACACATGAATATTGTAGTAAGTGAGAAGAGCGTGATTTTCCAAAATATGTGTGTATATGTATATACAAACATTGTACGTATGTAGGTATACAAAACATTGTGGTAGGTGATGAGAGCATGATTTCCAGAATGCATGTGTGCTTGTATATGTACACACAAATATATGACAAGTGATTACAGTGTGATTCTCCAGAATGTGATTGAGTTGCTTATGATGGAAAACAGATTGAAAGATGATATGAACCAGTGACTAGGGGGTGTAAGTAGTAGATGCAGAGAACTTAATCAAGCATTTTGCAAAAGTGCCCATGCTCTTCTGCCAGCATCTGCCGTGGTATCTGCCTCACTGTAAGCACTAAATCAATGTTTGTAAAATGAGTGAGAAAAATATACATCAACTTGATAAGCCACACATTTTCTCTTTCTGTGGAATTAGCTAAAACTACCGTTTCTACATATGTAGATATAACCATCTGTTTTACTAAGGGAAAAAACAATTATGCATGTCTGACATGCACATCTAAAATTTTCAGGATTTATAGAAATCATGCATTCAATATACTAAGGACATATGAGTTGAATTTCCTGAGTTCTATTATTTGTTCTGCTTTAGGGAAGTTACTAAATCTGTGGACCTCTTTTCATTGAAGCAGGCACTAAAGTCAGTATAGTGATGGTTATACATAGACACACACAAAATGTTTGCAATAGGTCTCTACATGTGGCATACAGAATACAAATGTCTGCCCTTTCTTATTATTAATATCTAGTATTACGCAGGAATCTATTTGGAAGAGATCCATGGTCCCTTTAAAATCTGCATTCCCCTTTCGTTAGATATCATGATGCATGTTTTCAATTTCAGCACTTGAGAAGCTGAGGCAGGAGCTTGAAGCCAGCCAGGTCTCTAGAGTGAGACCCTGTATAAAAAGAAAACAAATAAACAAACATAGCATTCTAATTTAACATGCACAAATTGTGTTTCTTCATAATATCACTATTTTTATATCTCTCTTTCACTGCCTCCACATTGTCAGGAAGCTTAGTATCTGGTAAATTAATTGATCTTCCTTTTAGTGGTAGAAGTGAGTTGAGAATTCAATTATTGGTGAGTAGTCATTGATTTACAAATGACTATTGGTTTGCAAATTATATTTAAAGACATCTCATTTAATTGCTCTTAACAATGAGCAATAAACAGAAATCAGAAAAGTGAAATAAATACCTTACCCAGCATCTAGAGGGCTGGTTCAGCAGTTAAGAGCACTTGTTGCTCTTCCAGAGGACCCAAATTTAATTCTCAGCAACCAGATCAGGTGGCTTAAAATCACATGTAACTTCAGTTCCAAGGAGTCAGACAGCCTCTTTTGTCATCTGCAAGCACCAATACACAAGTGGCATGAAAACACACACACACACACACACACACACACACACACAAACACACACTAAAACAAAGCCTCCAAACAGCCTTAATTGAAGTTAGACACCTTGGAAGTTATGAAGGGACTTTTAAAGGCAGGCTCTATATCTTCCAAGCTCATGTGCTCAGTCAGCAGAGTAGGCATGTCCTGATGTCAAATGAGAGGAGTACTGGGTAAAGTTCGTAAAACAGCTATTGATTTGCAGGATAGACGAGTTTCCCAGACTCCTGGAGAATCTAGTTCAGGATTTCTGCTGTATACTTTCTGCTGCTGCCTTTCTCCTCTCTCCTTTGGCTCTAATGGCCCTCCTTGCCTAACAACCACAGCCATAACCCTCCCCCGAAGCTGTGGAGAACTGCTTTTCATCAGTTTACTGTAGGCAGCCATGGTTGCCAACTTCCCATCAAAGCCTCATAAACCCTTTTATGAGACTTATAAAAACACTGTGGGCTCCTGTTAGGGGAGAAGAGGATAGCCATTAGACCCAGTACATGTTGGTTTCAATTGCTTCGTTTCCATACATCACAATTTCTGGAAAGCCAAAGGAGGCCATGGTCAAATAGTAATTCATCTTTCTGTTTCTTTACTCAGCTTTCCAATCTTGGTAATACACAGTAATGCTTGATTACTGAGATCAATTTGGGGTGACACAGTCTTTAGCAAAGGATAACTTGATGTTCTTAAAGAATAAATGAAAAAATTGTTGGAAATTATGTCTTCAGAGATGAAAGAATTTGGCAGCAGAGTAGGTTCTGATTTTTCCATCATAGGTGTTGAGAGGAGACCCTTTCAGATATGTTTCATGCTTCTTTAGTTTAACCAGGCTCGTTGGCATCTATATTCCTGATGCGGATTATTATGGTTGCCAAAAGGAAAGATAATAGCCTTGTGAACTAGGCTCAGAGCTCTCCCTGACTTCCAAGGTTCTATCATCTAAATGCTTCATATACTGATTCATTTTCTCTGCTTTGATAGAAGAGCCAACTAATTTAAACTAAATATACTTGGAAAGTGTTATGGCTTGATTGTGAAATGTCCTTCCAAAAGGATCGTGTGTTGAAGGCTTGGTTCCTATCTGGTGTTGCTGCTGAGAGATAATTGTATAATGCAATTGATGACTTCATTAAGGGATTAATTGATTGGTGAGTTCATACGGATTAGAATACTCGACTGTGAGTATTATGGTTATATCTTTGAGGGAGAAAATCCACATTCTCTCCCTCTCTGTTTCTCTCCTTTTCCTGCCTCTATCCCTCCTTTCTAACCTATTTCAACACCTCTTGCCTGTCATAAACTGTTTTTTCTTCCTAACATGTTTTCCACCATGATGGATGTTTTTTTTTTCCTCTCAGAAATATCAGAGGCCAGGTAATTATGAACTGAAGCTATGAACCAACATAAATCATTCCTGTTTTAAGGTATTTTTCTCAGTATTTTGTCAGAGTAACAAAAATTGATGACTACACTGGCTAGTGTTGCTACTTCTGACCTTGTAGGTGTCTCAAACACTGTTTATTACACTAAGCTTTCTTTGTTCTCAAATGTGCATGATGTGATTGTAATTTTAGTGTGGCAGGTTTTGGCTCTATCACAATCACCTAGATGTAGCTAGATCCTTGTTAATGGGTGGTTAATCCTTTTTTATATCTTTGTCAATGGGTGGTCTTGGTGGTCTTGGTGATAGTTGGAATCATCTTCTGAGAAACTATCACTTCCTATAATGTAGTCTATTATAAATCTGCATAAGAAGCATGAAAATAAGAACAGACAGTAGGGTACTTTGTTCCTTACCATGATGTGTTTCCACCAGTGCTTCAGTGGTGGTGTTAGTAGGACAGCAGCCAACCATCAATTGCTGCCTCACAGTCTCCTTTCACTTCTTATCGTCCTAGCTTTCTTATCTTATACCCAACTCAGAAATCTCTTATTTACTTTCCTCTGTTCCAAACCTTGTCCTCTTAACTCTTAATTTTTTTTTAAATTGCAGACTATGTTCTCAATGTAACATATGTGAGTTCCTGGCAGTTTTTACCATGTACCTCTTCTCCTTACCACGGTAAGAGAATTGCTCTGGCTGAACTGTGGGCCAGAAATAATCTTTCCTCCCTTGAAGTGTTTCTTGTCAGGGATTTGTTCACAGCAATCAGAAAAGGAACCAAGACAATGATGGAGATAGAAAGTGAATGGACAGAGAGGTGATTCAGGAGGTTTTTGTCAAAGTAAGACATTTTGGGGTAGAAAAATGCACAGACCATATGTCCAGACCAATGGAGTCTCTTGCACTAAACCATTATGTCAAGGGATGGAAAACCACCAGCATGCTGGAAGGCTTTACTCTCCTTCTGAGTAAGAATTAACTCATAAAGCTTTTCCTGTACTCTTATTGCTGAGCCTGCATATTAGTTTTATGCAGTCTTGGATGTCTATTGGTCAGCTCCATGTTTTTGAGACTTCCTGATACTGTCAATATATTTATCCCTTCTCATGCTAGTAATATTTCTTTGACTAATATAAATTTTATTAGTGCACTATGATAGTCTGCAGGTGAGAACTCTTAACAGTGTAGCAAAAATCATAGAATTGTTTTTGTGTAAGTAGTCTGTTCTCATAATTTTGAAATGTTAAAATATTATATCTATATATTTGTTGGATATCTATAAAAGAAGTTTTCTTTCTTTAAAATATTTTTTGTTCCCCATAACAGGCTAATCCAATGAAAACAATCATCAATGAGAAATTTAAGACTCCATTTTCATAGACTCATTGAATCAGCTCACTCTTAGTTCTTAGGAGAACTTCAGAGGTTATTCTCAGAATTATGATGTAATTTTTCATTTCTCTAACATTATCAATAAATGGCTGACATTTTAATTTAATAACTTCCAGGTAAAATAAAATGCATGTCTTGAAGAAACTAGTTTGAGATTTACAATGTTCTAATTCTTAAAAGTTGTTCTTTATTATGCTTAAACACAGTTACTACAACTTTACCCCTTAAGGTACCAGTTATTTTCTCAAATAATATTTATTCTAGTTTAATTCTTCTTCTGCTGAGTATATTGGGTATGTTGAAAAATACTTATGATGCCTCTGAAGAAAATCAGTTTTTCTTTAATTTCTGGTGTTGGCAATTGCTTCTTTATTTTTCAGTATTATATGAACAGGACTTTGAAACCCTCCAACCTGTTGTCCTGCTTTTTGAATGTTGGTGCTCACTAGATATTTTTTTAAAAAAATGGAAAACAGACTGCAAATAATCAACATTTATTTCTTATGATATGTGAAAATTACATATCTTAAACAGTTTTATTACATTTTTTCTAAGTAAAATAGTATACAATACAACGCAAATATACTCTTTCCTATCAAACATAGTTTTTCTCTATTAACACTGCTTATTTATCTTAATATTTTTGGGAAGTGGAGGGACTTGCTATATGGACCAGGTTGGCCTCAAAAATCACAAAGATCCACCTGCCTCTGCCTCCTGAGTGCTGGAGTCAAAATCATGCACCACCAAGCTCAGATAGTTTAGTAGTTTTTATTAACACATTTGTTATTGTGTGTTACGCCAGATACAGTGAACTGAAAATATTCCTTTTCATTAAACACTTTAAATATCTATTAACCAAATGGCATACCTCAGCTCCTACTGTCAAGGAAAATAAGATTAATGTTCAAGATGTCTCTGTAAACTCCAAGTATGTTGAAAATATGATAATAGTGGCAAAGTGAATGATCACAGAAATGCTTATGAAAAGGTAAGAGACTGGTCTGATTATTTAGGGTAAACACAAAAACTCATAGTGACCACATGTAGTCAATCTAATAAGTGTGAATTTTTATCTTTAATTTATCAATTTAGGTGGACATTTTATCACTGAATGATTTTTGTAGATGATATATAGTTAATCTTGAATGGTCACAGAGGTTTTGAAAACTTTAATTTTTCCTGGCTTTTTCATATATGTCAACTTCAGACTTCAAGTATGTAGTTAATTTTACTAGTGTTGGTGGATTTACTATCTTTGAAGACGAAGTGCAACACAATTATATTTCAAATTAATAATTCTTTCTAAACTTGGTTTTCAATACTTTTTGCATATAAAGTGAATCTTCTAGAAGTGACAGCAGACCTTCACAGCTATTCCATGCTAAGGAATCCCACTCTAAATATAACCATGTCCTTGTATTACATTGGGCATGGAGATTTCTCTTTTGTTCAACATCGATTTTGAGTATGCCAAGTTTGTCACCAAAGCCTCAGAGCTCAGGAGAGAGAACAGAGTCTGAAGTTATTTTTGTAGGAACTGAACTTTTTATTAATATTGGAAACTGGCCATAGCAAGGCAAGGTATGATGGAAAGTAGAGCCATGTCTCTTTCAGTGTGAAGTGACATTAGCTTTCCTGTTAAGTGTTTCACTTCAAAGATTTAAATATGTAGAGTGTTGGGCTGCCTGAGAAAACAGAGCTGGGTAGAGGAAGAATAACTGAATGATCTCTTTCCTCCAAAACTATGCCTAGCTGTTGGCCTGAGCAGATCCGTTTATCCACTGTTCTCTGGCACCCTTCAAACCTAGCTCTTTAACATCAGTCAATTTGTCCAGGTGATAAGCTCATACTTGACCCCATGCCTGCTTTTTCACACTTTGTTTGGTTGGCTGGGGTCCTCTCCTTCAGCTCAGAAGGCTGCCACTGGAGAGAAGGAGAAAGTGTGCCTTCCAGAATTTTGCATTAGGAATTACCTTCTGCTTTCAAAGCATTTCAACTGATCTCCATGTCAGGTTGTCAGTGAATGAAACAAGAGAACCTTGCATTACCAACTTGCTCTTTGATAAAGGCCTGCTTGTTCTGTACTTTTCTCTTATAGACCCTATTGCTTTGTGTGGTGTGTTGAGCTGTGTGTACCCATAAAGAGAGTGAAACCTAATTTTCTTCCTCTAAAGTCATAGCCCTTTATTTCTGAATATCTCATGATTGGAAGGAAATCTTTTAAAGATGCTCTTACTGAGTATAAACTCACAGCAGGGAAGGGTTAGGCCCTAAATCTTCTGCGACTATTTCTTTATGGAATAAGGAAATTTACACACACAGCAGGGACTTTATGCAGACTTCAGAGGAAACATGTTCTGCCAACGTCTTGATCTTTAATTTCCAGCCTTCACAACTGTGACACGATAAACTTTTTTTGTTTAAGTCACTTGGTTTATGGTACTTGACTACAGCAGTCTTAAACTGAATCACCCAGTTTCCTCATATAAATCATGTTTTTAATGTTTCTTAAAGGCGAATTGACATGTTGTACCCTAGAAAGACAGGACTTCTTGTCTAGATTGCTCGGCATTGAGCTTTTCTGTTATAAATGCATTGTTTCATCAAATTCTAGACTAGTACCCAGACACAGTACCAACCAGCTTAGTGGAATGCTGGCTATTTGTCCTAGAAGTCATCAGTAAGCCACAATAGTTCATGCCCAAATCAATGGATTATGTTAAAAAGACTTTTGGCACAGTGTTGAAATTATGTCCAGCCACTAGATTATTGCTGTAAGAGATTTTTGTAGCCAGGTCCCCTTATATTATCTTCAAGCCTGGAACTACATCCTGTAATATCAGAAGTGACTTTAGAACCATCAAGGCAATTTAAGATAATGTTGACCAAACCTCTGTTTGGAGAGAGTCAGATTACAGGCTTACAATCTTCCAAACTATCTTAAGTTATTTATTTAGTAAACATGCTTGAAAATTTGCCATATTTGCTGTAGAAGACACAAAAGTAAATTTTGAACATCAAGCTCTTCTAAATGCTGTATTTAATAAGTATTTATTGACAATAAGTTAAGAACAATGTTTGTTTATTTATTTATTTTTTTTTACTAATTTCATTCTTCCTCTCCTTTTTCTCCAGAATGTACAATTATAAGGAAAAATTTTCAGTCTTCAAGGACTTTGTATGAATCCTTGAAGGGAGATGAAATAATTATATTGAAATAAGATGTTATTTCAATATACTTTCATGTTATTGAATTTAGTGGGTTATAAATATAGGATACACACACACAAAGGTGAAGGGAATTGGGGAAAGTATATATGTGGGGGAATGTGGGGGGTGAGAGTAAACACTGAAGAAAGTAGAAGAGCAGGTGGTCTTTTGAACTTTTCTGAAGTTATAGACCCAGCTTCTGAATCAACTCTGAATTAAACATCTCTTCAAGGTCTTAACTCCTTAAAATGTCTTAATTGCAAATACATTTTTACATGGGTGCAGAAAGGAAAATATTCAAACTACAACATTCTGCGTCCTGCCTTTGAAAATCCATGCCCTTCCATATAAGATACAATATTTCATTTTTAGTAAACATTCCACAATTTTTAACTGTCCTTTCATCAACTTAAAAGTGCAAGAATCAAATTCCTGTGTAACTAAAATATAGACGTGAGGCAATGCATGGATCATCCAGAGGCAGATTTTCCTGGGAGTCTATTAAGTTAAAATAAGTTAGCTTTGTCCAAATAACACTTTGGATACATTTCTTAAATTTTGTCTAGCCACAAAACTAGTGCCATAAATTACCTTTATACTCAGGTATCTTATATTACTTTCAATCCATGAAATAAAACCTGTAGTATCAGAAGAAAAAAAACCTTTAGGTCCATTAAGATTTAAGAGGAAGGTAACTATACCTCTATTTGGAGAAAGTGAAGTTACAGGCTTAGAATCTTCCAAACCTGTGGGACAATAAAATGATGTATGTTCTCATCCTTAAAGCGAGAAATAGGCAGGAACGTGTTTGTTGGTGCTAAGTAAGTTGAACTATTATCAAACCGTAAAGCTCCAGAATATTCTTCCATGTTGTCACGTCCCACTTCCTGTGCACAATGGAATGGGATTTGGAATTCAAGGTACCAAGTATTATTGTTTGACAGGAACAGCAGGTATAGGAATTCTCACAGGTTGAGTCTTGTGGCTACACCTTTTCCAGGTTTAGACTTCACACTGCTATTCTACATGTCTGTGTCCATGGTTGAGGCCTAACTTTTCCAGTCCTTTAAGGACTGAAGCAGGTGTGTGCCTAGGTCCGCAGGTTCTCCGCTATATCCTTTGAAGTCTAGGCAAAGGATGATGTAATTCAGGAACTAATACTCAGTGTATCTGCACAGAAAACACCATGTGAATGCCACCCAGGGTTATACCTTGTACCTTCTGGTGCAGTAATCAGACCTGTAACAGCCATGAAGCACTGCTCTGGAATTCAGGGAACAGACAATGTGATGAGGAGCAAATTCACTAGAATTCTGCAGTACATCTCTGAAAATCTTGGTATCAAGACCTTGAAGAACATACTGACTAGTTGCCTATCACCAAACATTCAGCCCTGAAAATTTACATTTAAGTAACATTATATAACCAAAACAGGTTATATTTAGGAATATGTACGTATACACACATACATATATACATGTAATAACAATTAGCTAAAAAAAGAGACCAAAAATTTGAAGAAGATCAGGGAGAAGTATATAGTAGTGATTAGAGAGAGAATGGGAAGGCATAAATATTGTAATTGTATTGGTAGTTCTGGGTCTGCGGTTCAAGGGATAGCCTCTGAAGTCTCTGAAATGCTCTAATACTCATTCTAATGTTTTCCTTAAAGAGCATGGTGTTGACAAATTATGCTTGAGAGAATGTGGGGTACAGGGAACACTCCTGCATTGCTGGTGGGAGTGCAAATTGATACAGCCAATTTGGATACCAGTATGGCGATTTTTCAGAAAATTAGGAAACAAACTTCCTCAAGACCCAGCAATACCATTTTTGGGTATATATCCAAAGGATGCTCAATAATACCACAAGAACATGTGCTCAATTATGTAACATGAGGTCCTGTTTGTTGGGGTTTATGTCCTGCTTAGTAGCCCACTGTCGGTAAGCCCCCAAAGAAAATCACATTGCGGTCTCCATAAGATTATAAACTGGTTGGCCCATTAGCTCATGCTTCTTATTAGCTCTTGTAACTTATATTAACCCATTATTCTTATTTATGTTAGCCACATGGCTCAGTACCTTTTTCAGTGGGGCAGGTAACATTCTGCTTCTTCGGTGGTCTGGGCAGGACTGGGAAAGTACTTCCTTCTTCCCAGAATACTCCTGTTCTCGTTGCCCCATCTCTATTTCCTTATAGCAGTATTGTTTGTCATAGCCAGAACCTGAAAACAAACTAAATGCCCATCAACTGAAGAATGGATAAGGAAAATGTGGTACATTTACACAATGGAGTACTACATAGCAGAGAAAAATAATGACATCTTGAAATTTTCAGGTAAATGGATGAATCTAGAAAACATTATATTGAGTGAGGTAACCCAGACCCAGGAAGACAGTTATAATATGTACTCACTCATAAGTACATTGTAGACACAAAGCAAAGAAAACCAGCCTGCAATTCACAAATCCAGAGAGTCTAGTTCAATTAGTAATAATGAAAAAAAGCCAATGATGTTCTTATCTTGGTCTTTATCTGGCCAGATGCTGGCCTGTTAGTTTTGAGGTAAGGCTCAGTCTTATCCAATAATGAGAGCTGTGGAGGAAATTATAGGGAGATTTATACTATGTTCCATAGGTCATACACTGATTGTCCCAATTTTGGGTTTTTCTTTTCAAATAAAGTTCTGTTACTATATGCTGTAGTGCACAGTTGAGGTGCCTTTTATCATGTGTGTGTGTGTGAGAGAGAGAGAGAGAGAGAGTGTGTGTGTGAATCATTGTGTGTGTGAGTGAGTGTGTGTGGTGTGTCTAAGAGTCATTGAGTGTGTGAGTGAGTGTGTGTTGTATGTGTGAGAGTCATTGTGTGTGTGTGAGAGTGTGAGAGTCATTGTGTGTGTGAGAGAGTGTGTGTGAGTGTATGTGAGTCTCACTTCCCTAGCAGCCACCAATTGCCAATAGCTCCTCAGCTAGGAGTGGCATTGCTTGTAAAAGGAAAACGGAAATTATACACACATACACACACACACACACACACACACACACACATATATATTAGGAATCTTTGAGTGTGAGAAGGCAACTAAAACAGAAGATGGCACAGAGAAAGAAGTGTTACCCAAATTGCATCTATTTTTTGCTAGTATATTTCCATAAAATGGAAATTTTCTCAAACCATTTTATTTGTTTCATGTTTCCCTAAGAACATGTTTCTTATAAGCAAATTTTTAGCAAGGAGTCACTCTAGAGGATTCTATATGTAGTGATACATGCTCAGGAATTTTTGTTAGGTGTTTATTTAGAAAAGATGCACAATTGTGGTTTGATGAAGTGAGCGTAAAGAGACGCATCAAAATAAAAAACGATAATGCACTATTGTCCAATAATGACTTTCCTTCACATAGTCTCGATAAACAGGAATGTGTTAATTTAGACCCTAAGCAAGAGTGGAGAGTGTGCCTGAACTGTTCTTGCCCTGTAGTCAGATTGATAACTATGTTATATGTCACCATAGAACCTTCATCCTGCAACTGAAGGAAGCAGAGGCAGAGAGCCACAGTGAAGCACTGGGCTGAGCTTCCAAAGTTCAGCTAAAGAGTCGAAGGAGTGAGAATATGAGCAAAGAGGTCAAGACCATGATGGGGACACCCACTGAAACAGTTTACCTGAGCTAATGGGAGCTCACCAACTCTGGCCAGACAGGGAAAAAACCAGCATAGGACCAAACTAGGGCTTCGGAATATGGTGTTGCTTGGTGACAGGGGCAGACTGTGGGGCCACTGGTCCAGGATTTATCCTTATTGCTTGTATTGTCTTTTAGGAATCCATTTTCTTTGAATGGACACCTTGCCAAGCCCAGATATCATAAAGAGGGTGCCAGTTAGCTAAATTTGATGGGATGACCCTATAGGAAAGCAGTTTCAGTTTACAGTTTACAGTCACCTGGGAGGAGGAAGTTGTGGTTGATAATTTCTACACACACTTGTTTTGATTAAGATCAATCATTCATATCATTCTTACTTAGACCGTAGGAACACTTTGTCATCCCCATGGGTCTGAAGCATTGGGATTCTTGGCACGATCATGACCATGCCAATAATGCATATTCATTCAGGAGTTCATCTATTTATTATCTGACCCAAACACATGCATAGCTTCCACCTCCCCATCAATATTCTCTGGTGGACTGTTGTATTAAAATTTAGAGGTTTGAGTGACATACTGTTCCACACAAGGTGCACGAGTTGTATTAGGCAGTCACTGATAGTTTACCTTAAGAGTTTTGATAACCATGTTAGGATATGTATGTTCCATCATATTATAAAAGAGAACCCATTCACATCAAGAAAACTTCCCTATGCACTGTCAGTTGATGATCACTGATTTTTAAAATTATGCCTATAATTATATGCTTTCCAGAATGTCTTCTAACTGATATCATAAATATGTAATATTTTCCAGTTTGCTTCTGTATTTGAGAAATAAGAACAAGGTTTTCCTTCTTGTCTTTTTATTGTTTGATAGCTCATTTGTTTATATCATTGAACATCATTCCTTTCATGTTGTTATCTTTTGTTGTTTAGATATATCCATTCTCTTACTGAAAGAGGTATTGGCTGCTACTATGTAAGGCAGTTATGAATATACCTGCTCTAGTTATTGGTGTGTCGATTTCTATATGGCCAAAAGCTTTCAGAGCTTTTAGGTTGAGCTTTATTGGTGCCCCAAATGTTTGTTCATGCTTAGTTTTGCAAGACATTGCCTAACTCTGATTCAAGGTGATACTATTATTTTGTGTCCTACTTTGAATGAATGACAGTTTCAGGTACCAAACATCTGTATGAGAATTGTCAGAGTTTTGAATTTTGTAATTCTAATAGAAGTGCCATAAAATCTAACTCCTGTTTAAATTGTAATTCCTTGATGGCATGAAATGAATTTTCTTTAAGATTCATTGGCAGTTGATACCTTTATGATGATCTTACCTGTTTAATACTTTAGCTAACTTTTTTCTTTCATTTTTACTAGTTACTTAAGAATTTCAGATAATTTATTTTACTCATTGTCATTTTTATTTTAGCCTTTCCCAGATCCCCTTTTTTGTTCTCAACCCACCCAATTTTCTGTGCCATTATTTTTCTCTTTTTAAAGCAGTAAGTTCAATTTGTGTTGTCCATATACTCTTGGATGAGTGGCCTTTATTGGAAAGTGGTCAGCCTGTACAGGGACTACACTTTTAAAACTGACTCTGTTTCTCACCAGCTAGCAGTTGCCAATAGCTCCTTAGCTAGGACTGGGACTTCATGGCCACCTACCCTCTCCAACTGGAATTTTATCTTACTTGAGATTGCACAGGTCTTAATCATATTGTCTTTGCTTGTGTGAATTCCTGTGTGCAACTGCCCTGATGCAGCCAGGAAAGATTTTCTTTGTAATAGCGAGCTCTGACTCTTACACTTTTCTTGTCTCTTTTTATTTGCAATGATCTTTGAGTCTTGGCAGGAGACAGTATGAGATAGATGTGATGTCTAAGGCTGCATACTCCAGTCTATTGTTTTCTACACCTGGACCAGTTTTTGATCTCTGTGTTAATTGCTACCCACTGCAAAAAGAAGACTTCCTGATGGGGACTGACAGCTGTCATAGTTTATGGGCATAATGATAAGTCATGTGTCATTAGCTTAATATTATGTTCATTTGTCGGGGTAAGAGTAGTAGGTTCTGCCCTACCTATGACTGTTGAGCCACAGGGTTTTTGAGTCCCACACCTAATTTTTCATTAATACTTTTTAGTTTATTACTGATGAGTCAGTTGAGCCCTTTGTATAATTGGGGTAATAAACCTTAGATACATTTGGGGGGGATATTGCTCTCCAGGCTAGGAGCTTGTCCTCGTTTTTCTGACAGTATCTTTCACAGAGTGTATTTATTTTAAGCAATTCCAGTTCATCATATTTTTTCACATGGACAAAATCTTTGATGTTATATTTCAGATTACCACTAAATCTGAGGACAGGTAGACTTTTTAGTGTCCTTTTCCATTAGTTTGTTAATTTTTAAATTTTATGTTTAAGTCTGTAGACCATTTGAATTTATGAGTGGCTTTTTAAAGGATACAAAGTTTTGTTCAAGTCAAGTTTTTATGACTGTGGATGATCTTCATCACCCTGCCTTGGGTCCTTTTTCAAAACCACATCAACTCGGTGTGTCTGTCTCTCTTTTTCTTGTATTCTATTCTGCGTTGTTAATTTGTATTTCTACTTATTCTATACTCTTTTTATTATTCCAAGTGTATTCTAAATTTTGAAGTCAGGTAGTGTCAGTCCTTCCAAGTTCTTTCAACAATGTTTTTGTTAGCCTGGTTTTTGCATCTTCATGTAAAACTTAGAACCATTTTTGATATGTCAACAGCATTCATTAAGCAAATGATCTATTTTTAAAAAGGATCAACATATTGTGATAAAAGCATATTGGAAATTTCTTCCTCTTGAAATTCCCTGAGAATTCTCTCTTAGATTGTAATTTAAATTATTCTTTTAGATTGCTATATTTGTCAGTGTAAGTAATAGTGGCAACTATAACAAATTTTAATGATTTGTACCCAGATTTTAATGTCTGAGTTCAATAAATATTTCTCGCTCACATTATATTTATAGTACTATTTAGCAGAATAACATTTCCTCATAAATCATCTACATCATGCATTTTGCAGCAATATTGTGGGCACCAAAGGTCTTTACTTGATTCCCTTCATATAAGCATTACACAGAATTATCTATGGAGATTTATGCACAATTTTAAGGGATAGGCATCATAATTGTAGGCATCCTTTCTGTCTGTATTTCATTATTTGGAACTTGGTCCTAAAGTCCAAGCAGAGTGCCAATCAAGGAGAAAAACATAATCATAGGTAAACTTTTTCAACTTCTAGTATAAACTTTGAAGTGTTTAGAAGTAGAGTTTTAAGATGATGTGGGTATAATGAGCCATGTGACTTACATGGAAGATGTTAAAAAAAAAAAACCCTGCAGTATCTAAGTCATAAATGAACCTGAAGCTATAGTTTTAAGATAGTCTATGAAGTCTTTTTACCCTTGTTAAAAAACTTTAATGTACTATATTGTAAGTTATTAGGAACCAGGTGTTGTTCCTAGTCAAATATTGTGGAACTAGATTGATGGTAAAAGTAATTGGTGTGCTTCGAGTCTAACTGTTGGAGGTGCATGGCTCCACTTGTTAAAAGACTGAAAGCTTGTAGACTGGATTTGAACTTTAGGGGATAGATGATACAATTTGTGAATACAGAAGTGGAAGAGGAGAGAGGGAAGGAAGAGGTCAAAGAAAATCAAAAATATCAGGAAGAGGAGGGAGAAGAAGAATGAAATTCAAAAAAAGAATTCCTTTAAATTCTGTGTTCAATGATATATAGAGAAATAAAATTTCATGTTACCTTAATGATCAGATGCAGTAAGACACAGGGGTACAGGGGCACACTTTTAGTTCCAATACTTGGGAGACAGAGGCAGGTGGATGTGAGTTCAAAGCTGATTTGGTCTACAAAGCAAGTTCTAATACAGCTGGGGTTATATAAAAAAATGAGAGGGAGAGAGGAGAGAGAGAGAGAGAGAGAGAGAGAGAGAGAGAGAGAGAGAGAGAGAGAGAGAGAACAAAGTTATCCTGGTACATCATGCTTAGTGGGGAAAACGTGACTTTATCAAATCTGACACATAAGAACATTCTTTCTGGAATAACAAAGACATTTTTGTCCACACTAAATAGAGAATATATTATGCTAGGAAGAAAAAAGCAAACCTCTGGGCCCATTTCCTAAATCTTGTTGTCAAACTTGCTGCTTGAGTAATGGAAAGTATTTGTGCTGGAAACATGGCAACTGATACCACCTTTTCTTCATCATACCAATAGTTTGTAAACATCACATTTTATTGCATGAAGGAAGACAGTAATTCCAGTACCCACGTGGGAGTTTTAGGATAAGAGACTAGGCTGTTAATGCTGAGCTCTCTGACTTTGGCGCTGATGCACCCGTGCTCCATTTGTAGGAAGATGGAAATGACCGTCACATTTTTATTTGTTCAGAAGAATAAATAGGAAATGAGTTGCTTGACAAACGCATATCTAGGAGAGATTCTGTGCAGGAGAAGGGAAATGGCTGCTAAGCAAATCCTGATTCGGGGCATAATCAGAACCTGACAATTTCCATAGTCATTTATTTTGAACATTCCCTTTGCTGTCTTTTAAATGGACATTTATAAAAGATTTAATGTTTTTAGTAGGGTGAAAATATAAAGAATGTGTTGCTATTCTGAAACATGTATATCAGAATAGGAAGCACCTTCTTTTTTTCCATTTCTTTCTCTATTTAAGGAAAATGGAACATACTATTGAGCCTAAATTATTAATAATTTAATAATTATTAAATTATTGCCCCCTGTGGATCATGAATTATCTAACCAGAGGTCTGTGTTTTTGTTTCTTTCTTGCAGTGAGCATTATTGTCTTTCTTCTTTCTTTGTAGCTTCTAAACATTGTATAAGACTTGTGTATTTTATAACCTATTGTGTCTCCTCCCTCAAAATATCCTCATCCTGTAAAATGTCAGTCATACTCCACGTACATGAAGACTACCTCGGAGTGGAGGAAGTATGAAGAATATTTTATTTCTGTTTCCTATACAACTTAACAAAGCTTTTGTTATAGTCACAGATAGCTTCACCACTTTCTGGCCTTGTTTCCTATCCCTGCTTTCTTATTGACTGGCATGGCTCCAGTGAGGCTGCAAAGATCTCTCCAGACAGGGAATTGGTCCAAGATGTGTTATATCCTAGCAGTTGACAACTTTCTTGCTTCCTTTCATTGGTTTCATGAAAACTTTTATTCCTTGTCCCCTTCTTTTTCCATGAGCACCTCTGTTATTTCTGTTTCTCAGCTTGTTAGGACACTTAAGTGTGCTGGGTTCCCAAAGCTATCATTAAGAATCTTATCTGTTGACAATGTCCCATACATAAATAAGACAAATATAGAGTCTGTAGCCATCTCAAGTTAATTAAGTTAATCAAGTTAATAGTATTTCACCATGTAGAAAATCAAGTCATGGCACTATTTTAATGGACATCTTTAACACAGTTTGAGGAAGGTTGTTGTTCCCTGTGTATATAGTGTCAGTGATTCACAGCTTAAACTCCCAACATGCTTGAACATTCTTTGGCATTAGATTGATAGGCTGTTCCTTCTTAGAGGACATTGTATCTCACCCTGTAAAATATCAGTATCCTGAATATTATTTCACAGCACATTCAGGTATAAACAGTCTGCTATAGTCCAAGAGGTTTATATGGATTCAGTCATAGGTTCTGAACCTGGGACAGTTGTGTCATAGTTGGTGTGTATCCTGTGGCCCTTTGCTTGTTTTCCAGCTGCGTCCACTCACACCACCAGAGATTACCAGGCACTCACAGTCTCCTCAATGCCAGTGACTTTTGAGAAGTAATTTGGTCCCTCTTCTCATAACCAAGTAATAGTTGTGCATCACATCAAGCAAAAACCTATCCTTTCATATATATTCACCAATAATCCACTGAGCATGAGTAAAGATTACCATTTTAATTCTTTCATGTCTTTGACATCATTGTATTAAGATTTTCCTTCTCTTTGTCCTACTGTTCTCTCATTGATCATATCTTGCTTTAACAGACCTTTGATTCTTGGCCTGAAATCTTTGAGGTCAGATGTGTTCTAGGTACCCTGTCATTCACTAATCTTCAATGAATTAGTGCAAATAAAGACAATATTTAAAATAGCAGTGTTTTTTGCCATAAAATAACTTAGTTCATCAAAATAGATTTTGTAGTCTTTCATGTGGAATATACATATATATTCTCTGCTCCATTTCTAACTTTTGTTCTTACTCTACAGATTACTCACTAAACCCATTTTTTTCAGTGATTTTGTGTTCCCATAAGTTGATGGAGCAAAATCTAGAGTCCACATTCTCAGAGAGCACAAGTTGTTCCTTTAGGATTTAAACAACCATGATGCAATGTGAAGACTTCCTTCTCTTGCCAGAGTTCTGTGTTTTACTTCCTAAGTTACATTAAGGAACACATGGGGCTTTTGACATAAATCATATATTATTACCTTTATTTTTAGTTAAGTAATAGATGATGCCTTCTAATTATAGCAGCCTCAATGGTGCAGTTATGCAAAGCAGAATGGCAATATCCAGCGATTCTCTCCTTCCTCAAACATTCCCATTCTCAGAATTAAAAGGCATGGTTCACCAGCACTTAAGGTACATCCTTAGTCCACTTTTCATAGAATAACTTTTATTAATATTTATATATACATATATTTCCTTTTCTAAAAATAAACATGGTGCTTTGCTATTTACATACCATGCATTATTGTTTGCCACTATTCTGTTTTATATCACATTTCCCCTATTTAAAAGTATCTTTCTTTATTTGGTGAACTATGCACTTTACTTTCACGATGTAACTCCAATATATTTTTTTTTTCTGGAAGAGTTACTCTACATTGTTCACCTAGAGGATAAGTTCTGCCTCGTAGTATTGTTGCATATTCTTCCCTTGCAGCCCATATTATAATATAACTATGTGCTATTTATACCCTCCAGGAGACTATGAACTACTTAATCCATTTAGTAATTGTTCATGCACATAGTGTACATTTAATAAACACTTAAATGAATTAAGTTCATAAGACATTCAATATACCTTCCAAAATCTTAGTTTTCACTTAATAAGATGTCTAGTGGTAGAAACAATAGGAATTTTTTGGCAAGAGAAATTGAAAATCAAACTTAAAACCAAAATATTTGGGTAATTTGATTAAATAGAAGAGGAAACTGAATTTTGTAAATGACATGGCTCTTTTCTCTTTCTCTATTTTTCATCTTTAGTCTTCCCTTTCACCATGTGGAAAAATCAATTCAAAAAAGGGTTACATATTCAAGAATATGAAAGAGCTCAACTATTATACTCTGATAAAATGCAAACTTTCTAAAACTGGTCCTATCAATTATTTCTCAGATGTAATACTGAAAATTTAGCCAACAAAAACATAATGGTAGACAGACAGGACTATATTGTATTAAAACGCTTGTAGTGGAAATAATCACCAATTGAAAAGACAGCTTCTCCAATGGGAGAAAACCTCTATAAACCCGATAGCTGGTAATTGCTAAAAATTCCTACAATGTAGCAGCAAAAATTAATCCAAATAAAAAATAGACAAAGAATATCAGTTTAAATTTTTCTAAAGAAGATGCACAAGTGGCCAACAGGCAAAGGAAAACATAGAAACATTACTATCCATTAGGAAAACACAAAGTAATGCCATGAGGTAATGTTACCTCTCATCTATTGTTAGTAAGGCTGAGTACTCTACAAGAAAACATATAATGATATTGTCTCTGTAGAAAATGGTATATAACACCCTTGAAACACTCAGTATAGAGATAGAGTGCCATTAAGTAGTCACTCCTCATAAGTAAATATTCAGAAAAGAATAAAGTCATGGTCAGTAAACAACATTTTAATTCCTATATTCATTCAGTTATTTCCAAGGATATACGTACTTGAGATAAACTTAGTTTCCAGTGACCTATAAATGACCATTTACAGCATATAGTATACAGTAGAATGCTACTTTCCATACTGTCTTTCTTCAAGGATTATCCCTCCACCACATTTATGAAATTTTATCTTCTTACAGTGGATTTGTGAGATTCAGCAGGTTTCTGATTGTACTCTGATACAACTCTCTTGATTGTTGGATTTCCTTTTCCTCCTCAATCTGTTTAATGCTACTGTTGAAGACAATTTTTTAGGGGATTATAGGTCTTGTAGTAAGGAAGCTGCTTGTTAGTTTATAGGCTGCCCAGACTCGTGAAATAATCACACAGAAACTATATTATTTAATTCACTGTTTGGTCTATTAGCTCTAACTTCTTATCAGCTAACTCTTACATATTAATTTAGCCCATTTCTGTGTATCACCAGATACTGTGGCTTACTGGGTAAATTTCTAGCATCTGTCTCTAGTGGGGCTACATGGCTTCTCCTCTAACTCTGCCTTCTTTCTCCCAGCACTTAGTATAGTTTTCCCCCAGCCTAGTTCTACTGTGCCCTATCAATAGGTCAGGGCAGATTCTTTATCCATTAACTAATAAAAGCAACACATATACAAAAGAACCTCCCACACCACGATCTCAAAATATTTTGATTTATACTGGAATCAATCTGAAGATTTTCATTTTTCTACTGCTTCAATATTTTTATTTTTAAAGTAAAAGTAGACCAGACTCTTCAGAGTTTGGCACATACAATGAGTCACTGTCTCTACAAGTATTATATTGCAGAGTCCTCAAGGTTTTCACATCTTTCAACCACAATGGATAAAGGATTTGTTGGGGGCCACACATTAAATACAAAACTTTAACATAAACAACAATAGTATATGTGTAAAATTTTTCATAACATTCACCACACAGATAAGAAAAGACATGTTGATTGAGGGAGTCATTATGGGGCTAGCAAGAAACCTGGCACTAGAGAAATTCCCAGGAATTCACAAGCATGACCACAGTTAAGACCCTAAGCAATAGAGGAGAGGGTGCCAGAACTGGTCTTTCCCTGTAATCAGACTAATGATTATCTTAAATATCACCATAGAACCTTCATCCAACAACTAATGGAAATAGAGGCAGAGACCTGTAGCGGAGCACTGGGCTGAGCTCCTAAAGCCAAGTTGAGGAGAGGAAGAAGTGAAGAAATGAGCAAAGAGGTCAAGACCATCCATGATGGAGACACCCACTGAAACAGTTTACCTGGACTAATGGGAGCTCACCAACTCCAACTGGACAGAGAAGGAACCAACAGAGGACCAAACTAGACCCTCTGAAAGTGGGTTACAGTTGTCTGACTGGGGCAGACTACAGGGCCACTGGCATGGCACTAGGATTTATGCAAAATGAAAAAATATAGTTTTCTTTACAGGGCTGTGTTTGGCCAATAGTTTAAAGTGCATAGAACTGTCTGCCTTAATTTGTATCTGCTATAATTTGCAATTCATTTAAAATGCCAATGTAATTTTAACTATTATATCAATAAGCTGTTTTTTTGCCCTAGAGGTCTATGTTTAGCTTTTAAATGAGCAGCTAAGTCCACTAAAAACAATAAATCTGGGAGAGGCAGGGAGGAGAGCAGAGAAAAATGTAGAGCTCAATAAAAGTCAATAAAAACAAACAAACATTATCAATGGCTTCTCAGACAGTCCCCGTGCCAGCCACATTCAGAGAATCCGGGCACATTCAGAGAATCTGGTTTGATCACATGCTCGTTCAGTCCCAGTCCAGCTGGCCTTGGTGAGCTCTCATTAGATCAGTCCCCTTGTATCAGTGGGTAAACGCACCCCTCACAGTCCTGCCTTTCTTGTTCATGTTCTCCCTCCTTCTTCTCCTCATTTGGACCTTGGGGGCTCAGCCCAATTTGGATGCTCACCTTCCTAGACCTGAAGGGGGGGGGGAGGGACTTGAACTTCCCACAGGGCAGGAAACACTGACTGCTCTTAGGGCTGGAGAGGGAGGAGGAGAGAGAGTGGGGGGAATGGGAGGGTATTGGGAGGAGGGGCAGAAGTGGAAACTTTTATAAATTACTAAAAAAATAAAAATAAATAAACATTACAGTGAAAAACAGAAAACAAGCAAACAAACAAAAACAATAAATCTGTATGCTGTTTTTTGAACATTTTAAAGTTTTGGAGAAAAAATTGCTTCCAATACCATAAAAATGATAACAAGTCATCATATCATGAATGATAAAATCTTTTCAACATTTTACTTTGACTTATTCATTTTACTTCCAGAAAACCAATGACGAAGTCAGTACCAACACTAAAAATGATTTTTTGGAAGTAACATGATTTAAAATCTTGACTCTTCAGAAATTCCCAATCTTGATGACAATTGGCATGATATTGTCCATTTTTGATACTTTTGTAAGTTTCCCAGACAATGATACTTCAACAACTGCTTTATCCTATATTAATTTATATCTTTTACTCAATATTATAAGGGCACCCCAGGGACTGTACTAGACACATTGACAATGAATGAAAGAATTGCTTCAACATTTTTGCTGCTCTGTGTAAGTCTCTAGATTTTTTTGTGTGTTTTTTAATACTACTAGAGACTTTAGCTTTCAGTGACATTGTATGCATGATCAACACCTCTAATAAAAATGACATGTTGAGGTATATTTGTGGCCTTAGAGCTGTTATCTGTCACCAAATCACACATTATAAAATTAGTGGCTCTATTCTCTATACTTCTTTTAATAGATTTTTCCAATTTCTGTCATTTGCCTGACTATGGACTGGCGAGGCAAAATGGATTTAGTAACAGATCCACTTTTTAAAGGCCCTCCTGACCATACATTGCTTAATTAACTCTGCATCAATAAATGACTTTGGGGTTGTGCCTTTGCTGTTAAATATCCAACAATGCAACTAATATAGTTGAGCTGTAACTTTTTAACAGAAAGTTTTTTTTCTGAGAAGACTATTTTGTCTACAATATTTTATCCAACAAACTTGGCAGCATGCTTTTGCATATAATGATGTTTCAAATTACAGTCTTTGAAAACTTGCTCATATTTTTATTGAATTAACCTGAATTCCTTTAGCCTTGACAAAAAGGTAATCTATCCACTTTTCATTTAACAATCTCTTTTCACCTGTAACATTTCTTTTGTGTGGTATGTTATTTTTTAGACATTCTCATAGTCATGCTGATATTAAAAAATAATAGACGAGGGACTGTATTTATTGTTTTATGAAAATTATTAAGAAGACTGAAAAGAACATTCATTCCATTCTGCAACTTAGATCGGTATGTAGCCCAAATCAAAGGCTCTATCTTGAAGTGAATTCAGTTGGTATATAAGACTGCCTCCTGTGTGAAGCCATATTTAATGATAAACTAGAGGGCTGGCAAGAAGGTGTAGCAGGAAAGATACTAGCTTCCAAATCCTACAACCTAAGTTTCATCAGTGGAAGCACATGGTGAAAGAAAAGAATTAATTCTGCAAGTTGTTTTCCAACATTGTCTCCTCTTCCAAAAATACATAAATAATTGAATTTTAAAAGTTTAAGTATTAATTCTTACTTGTCTAAATAACATTGATTATGATAGGTTAATATATAAGTGATAATTACTATTTTACTTACCAAGCTAACAACTAATAGTGGCAATTAAATTATCTGGTTTTGGAAGATAACACACCAGAATTTATATGCTCAATGATAAACCTAAAGCTATACTTGTGTACAAATAGCAAGAGCATGCATACTCTTATTTTGTGTGACATTATGACAGAACAATGCCATTTTCAAAGTTCCCACTCAAGACACCATCAAAAATGCAAATGATGTTTTTCATAAGTTGACTTTATGTTGGACCATATTGATGTGATTCTTTCTGTATGCTGTGAATATGTTTTATTGTCATTGGTTAATAAAGAAGCTTCTTTGGCCCATGACAGGGCAGAAAATAGGTAGGCAGGAAAACTAAAATAAATGCAGGGGGAAAAAAGGCAGAGTCAGCAGATGCCATACAGCTGCCAAAGGAGAAAGACACTGGAAACTTAACTGTAGACCACATGGTGATAAATAGATGAACAGACATGGGTTAATTTAAGATGTAAGAATTAGACCCTAGGGTATTCACAAAGGTCTGCATCTCACCCCTGAGGTGGGGGACCAGGTGCAGGGTGAACTTTCTGGATCTTTTAGTCAGACATGGTGCAGACATCTTCCAGCTGCTTGCCTGAAAAGATTGACCTGTGCTGGTCAGAGGGTGTGCCGTTTTGTCCTGAATCTTTGCCTTGACGTTCTCAATAGTGTCTCTGGGTTCAACCTCCAGAGTGATGGTCTTGCTTGTCAGGGTCTGTATAAAGATCTGCATCCCACCCCTGAGGACCAGGTGCATGGTGGACCCTTTCTGGGTATTGTAGACAGACAGGATGCGGCCATCTTCCAGCTGCTTGCCTACAAATGGACCCAGTGACACCACCAAGAATATCAAACAGGAAAATGGATGCACTTTCCTCAGAATACTTTTCCTCTGTCTAGAAAGAACACTCCTTCTGCTTTCTCTAGGGCTTGAGGGCTTGAAGGGTGACATCTTAGTATCCCCTATCTTTTAAGCTGTTAACCAGGTTCATTGCACTTTGAAGAAAGTTATTGAATATCCCCCAACACACATGAACACAAAAATAGTTAGTTAGGAATATACTTAAGCTATTAGCCAAGCAGTGTTGTGATTAATATAGTTTCTATGTGATTATTCAAGTCTGGGTGGCCGGGAATAAAAGAGTAGTTTCTTTTTACACCACATTCATAACTATATTAGTTGGGGTTCTACAGAGGAACAGAACTTCGGGAATGTATATGGAATTAGAATGGATTATGAGTAGTTTATGGCCCAGCTAGTCCAACAATGGCTGCCTACCAACGGAAGGTCCAAGAATCCAGTAGTTTCTTACTCCACAAGGCTGTTTGTCTCAACTGGTATTCAGTACATTCCAGAATCCCAAAGAAGTAACCTCTAATGCCAGAGAAGGAACAGACTAGCAGCCAGAGAGAAGAAGCAAGCAAAGGACACATGCATTCTTCTTTCATGCGCTTTATATGACAGCCAGCAGAAGGCATGGCCCAGATTAAAGGTGGATCTTCTCACCTCCAAAGATCTGGATTAAAGGTTTATCTTCTCACCACAATAGATCCAGATTAAAAATGGGTCTTCCTACTTCAAATGATTTAATTAAGGAAAAATAATCCCTCACAGGTGTATCCAGCCACTTAGGTTTTGTTAATTCCAGATGGAGCTAAATTGACAACCAAGAAAATCTATCATATTGACTATCCTTGGGTTACTTGTGGCTCACTGGCTATGGGTTGGACACCCCTAATTTAGAGTTTTTAAGATGAGACCACAAACTCCAAATCTACAATCAAATAAAACTGCTCTATCATTTTCTTCCATAAACACACAGATGTTTGTTTCTGAGTTCATAACAAAAACCTAAATGCTGAGTAACATGAGATACACACTGAAATCAGTTAGTGACACCAGTTCTCATCACAATTAGCTATGTTAAAGTGAGCATCCCTGTGGCCCACTGGCTATTAGATGCATAGCAGTATTTTTGGCTAGGGTGACCTAGAAAACATCAGTGTTATGACAATCAAGTGTGTGCTGCTCCAAATGTGGAAAAGGGAGGGTTCACAGTAATCAGACTCTCACCAGTCTGTGTTTATCTGTGTCTACTAAATGGTTTGCATTTACCCACTTCTGCTAGTCATACAAACCATCTTGGCCCATTTCCTCCCCTGCCTATCAGCTTGCCTCTCCGGTTTGAGAGCTCATTTTTCTATCCCTCTGTGTGAATCACCTTGCTCATAAACATTCTTAATCATCTTTGAAGACTGACTTTTGTCACAAATTCCACAAGATTTGTTCCCTCACTACCAAAATGATTTGCATCTCTTCCTCAAATGTCTTCTGGCTATCACCAGAGATACAGTGCCAGTCGGCAATGGTGACAGCATATTGCCATGTCTGACAGCTCAACACGTGGTCTCCTTAAACAGAAGAACTTTGCCCTATTTTATTTGCTTATTCGACCCCACTCACATTACCGGAAGAACTTAGACAGTTTTAGACAGAAAAGCAAACTTAAAACTTCGTGGAAGAGAAGAAACTGTCAAAACCAACAAGCAGATAGCCAATAATGGCAATTAAGAAACATAGAATGGGAATTATGAAGTAGGAAATTTGTATCCCAAAGAAGAAAAATCATGGTGTTTCTTGCCATAGAGGTTAAGTACTCTGACTTTTACTTCAGGAAGAATTTAGTCACCATTTGGTGAAGTTGCCCTGTAGGTAATAGTCATAGAGAAAATCTTGGTGACTGGACATCTTGTTTTCAGAAACATGATTAAGAAAGTCAAACTTGAATAAGAATAAGAAAACCATTTCTGTCACACTGAATCAATGCTTTTCAACTTTTTCTCAAGAGTACATTTTGTGTGTGAGTGTGGGGGTGGGGGGTGCAGCTGCACATGCCAGGACAGTCTTTAGGTCAGTAGATAAGTTTGCAGTGTTTGCTCTCTCTTTTCACATTTTTATGGATTCTAATGGTTGAATTTAAGTCACCAGGCTGATGCACCAAGTTGCCTTTGGATGCTGAGACACCTCACCAACACAACATGAGGATGTTTGGAGGAGAAAAAAAAAAAATCTGACCCTAAATTCAACCCAAAGATTCTTCGATGATTGATCTTAGCCACTTTGTAGTTTTACAAAACGTTCAAGTTAATTCTTTTATTTATTTGAAGTTGAGAACTAAGCACTAGGAAGTGATTCTCAGAGTGTGGTTCCCACCGATGCAACATCAAGGAACACAGTTCCTGAAATTTATGCACATACCCTACAAGAACTCAGTCAGACACACTAGGGTTTAGCGTATCAAGTTCTTCAGATCTTTCAGACTAATGTCACAGTTTAAGATCCACTGTATGAGTGTGGGCTTAGTGGTGTAGTGGTGGTGGTATTGCTTCAGCAGCTTTTATGTAAAAGGTGTATTTAAAAAATGAAGGTGAGATCGAACTTCTCTGCAGCTGAGCAGTAGAGGGTAGTAGAACCACTTCTTCCTGTTTTTTTCCTCTCTGATTTCATTTGTCTGTGACTTTTCTGGCTTTCTCAGCTCTGTTCTGCTTATTCAAATGCAGATGGTCCCTGACTTATGATGCCTTAAGATCTTTCAGCTCTACAATGGTGTGGGAGCATGCTCATTCAACCTTTCTGGTTTTCATTTGCAGTATAGTTAACAACATGGCAATACCAGCACTTCATTGTAAAATAGGCTTTTGTTAGATGATTTTGCCCATCTATGAGCTAACGTTAAGTGTTCTGTGAGTGTTTAAAGCAGGCTAAGCTAAGCTATGATGTTCAGTAGGTGATGTATGTTAAATAAATTTTCTCCTGACAACATTTTCACTTTACAATGGATTTATCAGGTCATAAACCTATATTGAGGAAAGAAATGTCTTTGCATTAATTGTTTTTCTGAAACATCACAGGCAAGTTGAGATGCCACAACCACCTTGACCCTGGCTACAAACTGCCTTTACTTTTAGCAGAGGGTAGGCAAGTACAGAGAGAAAGACTAACTCTCCTTGTGCTGCCTAGCTTGTGGGCAGAACATCTGGACAGCATCCAACTTTGTTTCTATATTATAACTCTTTGGTTCAGAACTTCCATTTACTTCAGATAAACTGTCAAACCAAACTTGAAGAGGAAAATTAACTACCAACGGCTTTCTGAAAGTCAGCAAAATAGATTCTGAGTCCATTACACTTTCCTTAACAATAGAACCTTCTGAACTAGTACAAATGGAGAGGAGCTTTAGATTATCTGTCTTCCTATGTATTTTTAAATATATTTTAACTAGAGTCTGATGCCACAACTGGCCATAATTATGCACTAATAATGCACTAAATTTGATTCAAAGGAACAAAGGCGTTTTGAGTTCTTCAAGGACAAAAATGTCTTCAGACCTCAAAAAAATACACATTCTCTGCATTCCCATTATTCAAAAATATCTAACACGTATTTCTTTCCTATTTGAAGGGAAATCCTCCCAGGCTAAGGAATTTTTCCAAGATTTGGGAAGGAAAGAATTTTTGTTTAAATATGATGCCTTAAAATAGAAGAACATCAGAATGAGGCTACCTTCTTAGTTATAAATTCTCTTTTACACAGAATTGACCTTCTCCAAATGTAATCACTGATACACTTTTCTTTTTCTTAAGCAAATACCTTAGGAAAACTTTGCATGCTTGGCACTATTCGAAACCCACAATTTTGCTAGCATGTAAATGCTCTGGCAAGCTCTTCTGTCTAGACAGCCTTCCATTCCTTGGGTGTTTCATAAAAATCGTGCTTTGTAAATATGCTTAGCCACTTGTGTGTTTTCTTGAGAAATTCCTTCCACACAAACACATTGCTTATTCCTTTTCTAGCCACGCCCTCTTGGCTAGCCTTAAGCTGCTAACACATTTGACTTCCTCTGACAAATGCTCTTTACTCCTTTGTTCATTCCCTTGCATAATGCCATGCAAGAGTCTCTCTTTCTCTAAATTATCTCTCATCATCGGTTAAAGAGAATTACAAAATGAAAGGAATGAACACAAAGTCCACCTTGCTTCCTTTCCCACTTATTACATAGCATTTCTCAATTTTCTCTGGATGCTTCTGTTGACATTTGTCCTATTTGGAAGAGGCTGTAATAGAATCCTAGTGTGGTATCAAGATAAAAGAGAGAGAAATATATTTATTGACCCTGATATAGTTTACAATATCTAACCAGCCTAGTTCAACAATACTAATGCTTTAGTAACGTATAGTAAGACAACTCCACTGTCGTTACATATTGTGTCTTCCCCAAGTGATTGAAGATTCTTGATGACCAAAGTTATGTTTATCTCTTCTAACTCTGTCCTCACAGGGAATGGCAAAGAACCCCAGTGGTTGTCTATTTAATGTGCTATTAAGTGTATCAATTTACATGGGAATGATACTTAGTTGTTTGTTTATCTGCACTGTATACTTCAAAACACAGTCAAGTTCCACGTTTTGAAGATCACAGATTTCTTCAGTGCCATGATCTGGCAGAGAAGTCTGTATTGATACATTTTGATAAATTGAATCACTAGAAAAGAGAGGAAGAAGGATAAAGAGAAGAAAGGTGGAAGAAAGAAAAGAACGGGTGAAGAAAAAGACGAGAAAGAAGGAAGGAAGAAAAGGAAGCAGGGTAGAAAGAAAGGAGGGAGAGAGAAAAGGAAAAAAGGAGAGAGGGAAGAAGGAAGAAAAAAGAAGAAAAAAGAGGAGAGGAGGAAGGAAAAAAGAAGAGAGGCAAGAAGGAAGGAAGGAAAAAAGGAAGGAAAGAAGGGAGAGGTGGAAGGAGAAAGGAAAAAGGAAGAGAGGGAAGAAGGAAGGATGGAAGGTGTCACTTAAATCTTCAGTGGTCAGAATAATCAGAGTGATTTTTACTTAGTCCACTCCTTCAAATACCACTCTTCTAGAAACTCTTTGGAAATCATGTCTTATCCACAAACTAACGATCCTTTAATCCAGTCAAGATGATTCACAAAATTATTCATCATGGACTTTAATACCATCCCTGAGGGCTTCATGACCTATTTGTCTCTCAAACCATTCATTCTTAATCTCATCATTGTAGGCAATGTGGACTGAAGGAGATCACAAACACTTGATAAATAAGTATAAAATAAAAACAATCATTTTATAGATAACATTAATATTAATATGAATAGATCTATATATGTAAAATTCATAAATCATCATTTTAGTTAAAATAATTTTTATGGATAAACCAAGATAGCTAATGACTAATAATTTAAAAACTCAGCATTTGTGAGACCTATATCTAATGGAAAAAAATTGAATATTTAAATATATGTGCATGGAAAAATATTTAAATAATAGTTTGAAATTTTTATTTAGTTTTTTTATATTTTAATATTTTAAAATTATATTTAAAAATAAAATAACTCCTAATTCCATTGAATGTTCCTTTGATAGATATTACTCATTGTCAGAATTTGTGCTTCTGTCAACTGTTGACACCGTAATAACAACGTAGGTTTCTTATAATGCACAGATGCATATCTTTTCAACAATATTGTAAAACATACAATTAATATTTTTGTTCATTATATTTTTAAAACTGCACAGATATTTGACCTAGTAGAATTACCTAACCTTTTGTTTTCATAAAGTATGATCTTTTATGAGTCATTTTGAAAAGAACCATTGAGGAATCACACCACAGTCTTGAGTCTTAGATGTCAGATAACTAAGTTTCAAGGACTCTAAGTCTATTCTCTGAAATTGTCTTTGCTTTTCTGTACAACTGCCTCTGTAAAGTCTTAAGATTTTCTCTCTTCCACTTCCTTCTTTAAAAATCTTCATATGAACATTACACGTAAGCTCTCAAGACCCAAGAAGCAGCGTGGTTCACTTTAGGGATCAGAGAAGGGTGTTACATAGACACAGCAAGATGGGGATGCTGCTTGCTGCTATATCCCTTAGTTACACATCATGTCTGCAACTTCAGCATATTACCTTGATGCTTTCCTATGGACAAGATGCTCTTGGCTACTTTGCTAGTGGCTGCCAAACTAAAGGATATTCTAATGGGGTATGACTTGCAAAGAAGCAGTCAAGCCATCAAGAACTAATTCAGCACACATTTCCAAAATAAACATTTATATTTATATTTATAACTTTAAAACCACATATAATTAAGACATTTTAGGAAATGCTCTGAACAACGACAGGAATTTTAAGAATGTTTTGCTTGACATGTTATTTTGACCACATTCACCATTTCCAATGAATTTAATGATGTTGCTAATTCATGGAATGTTTGTTTTTATTAATAAAATTCATTAAAGGATGGAATTTTATGTAGCTGCTTTGAAATATTCAGGGTTTTGTTTAGTCCCCAGGTAGTACAAGTAATACCACTTCCCACAGTGATGCTTAAATTGGATCCACGTGTAATATTTAGAAGATGTGGAGAAGAATGAATTTTCAAGTGGTATCAAAATATTTGCCTATTTGTCTTGCCATGACTAGAAAGTCATAGACTGAGTTCAAACAAATGAACATTACTCCATTTATTTATCTTTTCAGTCACTAAAACTGAGGGTAATAATACCTATTCTGAGTAGAGAGACACCTAAGACAGTGCCTCAAACATGTAGATTTTCTATAAGGAATTTGGGGAAAAAAGAATCTTGATTCCCTGTACTAATGGTAGCTTTTCTATGTGCCTCCCTCAAAACCTCCATAGAATGTGTGTTATTCAACGTCTGCATTGAACTCTCTTTTCCACAGACAAAATAATAAAATATTATAAACCTCTATAATTAGAACCATCAAATAATTTCTATACCAAGCCTAAGGCATTTCTCTCAGTCAAACAATTACACAAAAAATACTAAGTAAATTTCTTGTGGATTGAAGAGTTTTCTTATGTTCAAATGATATCATCTTGGTAGAAAGTGAAGTAATGTTTTCCATGATCTGCAATCATACGGATAATCCTGCTACGTTCTCAATGAAAAGGAATGTAAGCTGTCTTAGAGAAATGTGCGTTATAAAAGTACGTGTGTACTTATGCTCAACATCGGATAATGATAGCTGGTCAAACTTCTTGTGTGTGTGTGTGTGTGTGTGTGTGTGTGTATGTGTGTGTGTGTGTGCGTGTGTGCTGTGTGTGTCTGTTGATGTACAACATTAGTTAAATAAAATTTTATTTTTTTTTGTTTATTAAATGGAGATAATGCTGACTTAAGAACACAGGTTTTGAGTTCTGTGTAGTTTTAATTATGAGAGATGCCTAAATAAATGGATCATGAAGATATTGTTACATATGGTAAGAGGCATATCAATGGAATGACTGCTGCTGAATATATTAAAAAGGCAAGCAGAGTGGTGGTGGTGTACACCTTTAATCCTAGCATTCAGGAAGCAGAGACAGGCAGATATCTGTGAGTTCAAGGTCAGCCTGGTCTACAAGAGCTAGTTCCAGAATAAGTACCAAAAGCTACACAGAGAAACCCTGTCTCAAAAAACAAAAACAAACAAATAAAAAGTCAAACTTCTGTGTTGGAGTTGTTTCATTATTGACTATGCTTACATTAAGCTTACCTGAAAATTACTGTTAAAATGGGGTCCAAACCAGAAATCTACCTATGTACATGTGATTACCTGATGTGTTATAATGAAGTATTAACTAGCCAGAGAAATGAGAGATTATTTGATGAATTCTATTACCATAGTTTCTATATTTGAAACAATGGCCAATTTATGTCTTTATTTTTAGGAGAGATATTTCTGAACTGTATGTGTTTTAAACACTGTTGTATCTCGGGACTTTCTCACCATATGAACCATACCACCATTTGGAACTGTCTCTCAGTCTCCCCAAAGTTGCCCAGCAACCATGCATTACTGCTAGTTCTAAATGAAGGTCATAAGTTAATGGATGAACAAGTGATTGCTACTGTGACCTGACTTTATTTCAAAGTTAGTGTCATGGTGTCTGATATTTTTCTTTCTGGTAGAAATATCTTATATTTTAATAGGATATAAATATTCATGCTGTGGAAAAATGCTCTTGTACCCTGTAAAGATTTGTCAGTTGTATTGGCTTAATAAAATGCTGATTGGTCAGTAGCCAGGCAGGAGGTATAGGCAGGAGTGACCAGAATAGGGGAATCCTGGGAAGAGAAAAGGCTCAGTCTGCAGTTGTCACCCAGACACAGAGGAAGCAAGATGATAATGCCTTGCTGATAAAAGATACCAAGCCACATGGCTAACACAGACAAGAATTATGAGTTAATGTATGATGTAAGAGTTAGTTAATAAGGAAACCTGAGCTAATTGGCCAACCAATTTATAATTAATGTAAGCCTCTGTGAGTTTCTTTGGACTGATTGGCTATGGGACTCGGTGGGACAGAAACCTCTGTCAAAATATTCACACCTCTTGAAGGGAGAAAAAATGATTAGCATATAGCTTGCAAACAATTTGGAAAATACATTTGAAATACCTACATTTTATGACTTGGACGTCCCCTTATAGAAATGTTTTAACTAAATAATGGTAAATATCATAAAAACTTGCATATAAGATGCAAGTGAAACACTAAAGCACATGAATACTCAAGGAAAAGGGAAGGTTCAAGTTAGTATAATGGATTCATATAAATGAATACTAACAATCTGCTAAAATTATGTTGCTTAAGAATTTTTAATAACATGAAAACAGCTCTTTATATTTGAAATAAGTATTGAGGTAGTAAAATTATCTTTTATTCTTTAAGGTTGATTATGCAGAATGCATAAGAAAGGATGGGAAGGGATGAATGTCAGCAATCATTTTATTCTGGGATAATTTGACATAGGTTTTGCTCTTTTTGATACTTATGCTTCTAAATTAGATATTTTTGCAATTACAATAAGTATTACTTAAAATTAATTATATCAATAAAGAAGAAGTGTTTTAACTGAATTTACCTTAAAAATAAAATGTTAAATTAAATTAAACCACATTCTTTGAAGCAACTTTAATGGAAAAATTGTTTTTTGCTTTTCTACTGTCAATATAATCTCTATCAAATGATGCTTATCCTGTGCCCTGTTAAAGGATCCAATTGGCTCCCAAATTCTAATACCTTTATGTCTAAACTCCTCTGACTTTAATATTTTAATTATTTTTTCCATCTGAAGCCATTCCACTTACTTCTTTGTCTAGAATATAGCACATGAGCAAAGCATCCTTAATCTTCCTTAGAACTTTGTACTTTCTTAACAAACTCTCTCGTCAGTGAACACCAGGAACCTGTGTGTATCTGTCTCCCACGCGCTGGGATTGTATATGTGTGCTGTTCTGGCTGGCATCTTAAATGAATACTATGTAACACGAGGGTCGGCTTGTTGGGGTATCTGTCTCGCCCGGTACCCCACAACCGGCAAGTCCCAGAGAAAATCAATCACACAGAGATTTCTATAAGTTATAAAGCTGATTGGCCCATTAGGTCAGGCTTCTTATTAGTCCTTGTAACTTATATTAATCCATTATCATTATTATGTTAGCCATATGGCTTGGTACCTTTTTCAACTGTCAGCTCACATGTTGTTGCCTCTTCGGTGGTCTGCACAGGAATGCGGAGGGAGTTTCCTGCTTTCCAGAATACTCCCAGTCTCTTTGCTCCACCCCTACTTCCTGTCTGGCTTTCCCGCCTATACTGCCTGCCTGGCCAATCAGCGTTTTATTAAAATATGATTGACAGAATACAGACAATTCTCTCACACCAATACTAGAGATCCAAACTCAGTTCCTCATGTTTGCATAAGAATAAGCACTTTACTGACTGAGCCATCAAGCTAGATTCTAACTTACCCATTTCGTACCAAGATATCAGACACATATCACTTCATCTGTTCACTATTCAAAGTGCTTAGCATCTGTTTTTCAACACAGGATATTGTGGAAACTCATGGATGTGGATTCGTTCCACCTTCACCAAAGGTCAGAGAGTTCAAGCCTTTTCTTACTTCCTCAAGGTTATTGACAGGAGGTTTGTATCAAGTTTTGGCTGCTAACAGGATGTTTTGACCTAGGGTGTGATTACTCGACGCTTTGGGTACTTTGTTCATTAATCAATAAAAGCAACACATAAAAAGATTTCTGACACCAGGGTTGAGTGCTGCTTTGTAGGAGGAAATTTGTGCCTGTTACTATAAACCTGGTCAAAAGCCCATGGTGTAAAAGGTCACGGGCTATATGGAGAAGTCTGCTACAGTTGTTTTTTAATAAATGAATTTATTGTCAAAATGCTTTTTAATTATTTATGTTTACAGCCACAGTTTAGTGCTACTCTCATTTCTGGTCAGGGAAGTTTCTTTTTGTAGTGTGCAGTGTCTGATACAGAGTCTCATAAAAGGTCAAAGTGCTAATAATCAATGACTGTTGAGTGTCCAGGCTTAAACAAACCATTGATATCACATCCTCTAAGGCTTGGGAACATCCCAGAGGGGACAGAAAGTGTGGAGATATGAAAGACAGGGAGGAATACTGCATGGTGCTGTCTTCTGAATTTGGCACGGCTATTGCAGTCATGAACCTATGAAACTGTTATTATTTGCCAAAGACTTGAACAAAATCAGGCCTGTTAGCATTCCACTGTGGATGAAAAGGGAATCCCAGAAGGTTCTGCTCATCTTTAAGGAGCTTTTGGTAGTTTATGTTTTGTGGGGAGATGGGAAATCATTTTCTTCAGTGGCATAGCTGCTGATAACTTGATTAACATCTTGTAAATAACCCTGCATCCATGCTCATGCTGACAACACTAATTCAATGCAACGGGTAATTGAAAAAGGTATAAAAGAAGAATGAAAACTAGCTGGAAAGAAGGAGCTCAACATGAAATAGAGGCCCAGAGTGGGAGCGGGTCTGATTGACATACACTGCATACATAAAGTATCAATGCAGACTAGCTGAGTCCTTTGTCTTCTGATCCAACATCATGGATATGAGAGATGCTACCTTTGTTATCTTCAACTGAAGAAAATCATTGTATTGATTCATAGGAATGTGACATCACCTAGCAAAGGTGCATGGCTAGGTGCATGCATTATCACTAGAACCACCTCTGTGGTTACTGAGTATACCTTTCTGTCCTGTGTAAAGCATTTGAAATCCATTATTTTGTCAATTCTTGCCTAGTACTAACTGCATTGTCTCTTTTCTGCTGTATAACAAAATACCTGAAACTGTCTATTTTGTGAAGAAAGATTTGTTTACCTCACAGTTTTGGATACTATTTGTCCACAGTTGGTCGGCCTCATTGGTTCAGCATCTGGTGAATATCATTAGTAAAAAGCAGATTGAGACAAGAGCCTATACAAGATGAACCCCACGGCTAGATAAGATGCTTCCTTCCATAGCATCTCATTCTTTCGAGAACTAAGCAGGTTCTCACCAAAATCACTTTAAAATGTGACCTTACAACCTTCCATTATTATGTCCCACCTCTTGGAGATTTCATAACATCTCTCAAATTACAGCACCAGTAAATGAGCTTCCAGAATAGGAGCGACTGGAAGATAAACAAATCTATACCATAGCAACCATACAGGGTTCAACTTTGTGGCAGAATCTTGTATTCTCCACCCTTCTGCTTTACCTCACGTTTAAACATCCCATTAGTCTTTTCTTTCCTCTCAGTTTCCACATCCTGTGTATTAATATTCTGCAGTACACAATATGGCCAGGCTTGCTCTCATAGCTCTAAGTTTTTATAAGGTAATTGGTAAAATGAAATTAATATGGACTATTAACATGGGAAGCTGTTAATGGATAACTCTAAAAGGCTGGGAAAGGCATGTTCCGTTGGCAAACATGCTTGGTGTGTATTCAACCTCCTTTTCCAGATTCACACATTCTTTACATTATGTAGGTTTATGAGAATTTTTACAAGAAAACAAAAGCAAACCAACACAACATGTTTAGCTTGGAATTAAAGACGTCTCCATGTGTATTTAATCTCAAGACACATTGAGTAGACACATAGAACTGTCATCATCTTGGTTTGTGTCTGTCCACAGTAGGCTTTTCCAGATTATCCTACAACCCTATAGATTAGAGCCAGTCACATCAACCCTAGAGAGTAGTGCTGGGTGAAAAGCTAATTATCACTCCGTTTTTCAGTTATTTTTGCACAAATGTAAAGATGTAGGTTCTAGTGAAATTTTTATTGTTAATTGACAATACACCTTCAGATTTGAGGTACATGAATTTGAACAGCTATTAGAAAAACAGCACATAAACTTATGCACATTTCAAAAATATAATTCTATAACGGAAGAATGAAAAAATAAATGATTTATTTTAGAATTAACTGAATTGTAAGTTAAAAATATGAACATATAAATAACATAAAAGATTAAAATCTGATAGTTAAATAAAATCAGTAAACCAGTTCATTTATATCAACATGGTTTTCCTCTGAGAAAAACAAAGATCCTGTGTTTTAATACAAGTTGTACAGAACTGATGAGACAGCAAATTAAATGCATTTAAAAATCACATAGAAATAGAAACATTTAAATGGATTTTGAAAAAAATAATGTTTTTATTAATTCTTGGAGAATTTCTTAACATGTATTTGATCGTATTCTTCTTCTTCCCTGACTTCCCCTTACCCACCCACCACTATGCTGCCAACTTTCCCTCTTAAGTTAATTAAGTTCAACTATTTTGTTGTTGTGTGGGTCAACTATTTTGGGCATGGGACATTACCTGGATTATGTTGCATATATACCAAGGGTCACAACATTGAGGAAACCCAACTCTCTCTCCACCATGTTTTTCTCTCTCCCCTGTCAGCATATATCAAATAACAGCAGCTCCTGAGCTAGGGATAGGAATCCATGTCTCACCTCCCCACTTCCATGCTTAAAGTTTGTTTGGCTTAAGGTTCTGCGAGTCTTAATGTGTCCTGTCACAGCTCCTGTAAGTAATTATGTCATCTGTCCCGTCACAGCTGAAAAGCACTGTTTCCCGCTTTGTCTTCTTAATAGATTCCTCAGCCTTGCAGGGAGGGACATGATGTAGACATTCCATTTAGGACTGAGCACTCCCAAGACTAATTCTTTACACGCTGACCAATTGTGAGTCTCTGTGTTGATTGTCATCTACTGATGAGAGTTGAACAATGCACATTTTTTCTCATAATTGTACCATCTTAATTTTCCTTTTGTTCTAAAAAGGCAAACGTGTTTTATTTTCCTTTGCAATGAATTTCAAGTTCATAAAATTAAATATAAGAAAAATCTCAATATAAAATATGAAGTTTAGGAAATATAAAATTTGTTACATATATTCTAAAAGTCACCACAAAGTCTGAATAGAAAGTTTCAAGTATAAATAAGATTTTTCTATATTATAATATGTATGTTGGGCTTAAGTTTTGAATAATAAATTATACAAATTTCTGTGAAAAAAAATGTCAGTTGCTGTTGGGGGAAGGGTTGCTTGTTTGATCTGGCTGTCTGACTAGCTTAGACCAAAAACAATCACACAAAAACCAAATTATTTAAATCACTGCTTGGCCCATTAGCTCTAACTTCTTGTTGGCTAACTCTTATATCTTAATTTAGCCCATCTCTATTATTCTGTGTATCTCCATGTGGCAGTGGCTTAAAAGCAAAGTTTCAGCATGTCTGACTCTGGCAACAGCTCCATGGCATCCCCTGACTCCACCGTTCTTCCTTCCATCATACAGCCTAGCTTTCCCTGCCTACCTACGTTCTGCCTTGCTATATGTCCAAAGCAGCTTCTTTATTCATTAATGGTAATCACAGCACACAGAGGGGACTCCCACATCAAGTGGCAGAATCATTGTCTAACTTAAGTTCTCCATAATTACCAGTTTTCTTTTTTTGGACAAATAGCCTAATCTCTTAGGTTTTGTTTCTTCATTTATAAAATTACCATAAAATAGAAGTAAGGTATGGTTGCACCTACCTTTAAGCTCAGCATGGAGGAAGTAGAGGTTGGTCTTCATTTGTGGATTTGAGGCCAACTTTGTCTACATTATGAGTTCTAGGTAAGTCAGGGATACATAAGGAGCAAGTGTGTCAAAACAGTACCTACTTGTAGAATCCTTATATAAATGGAACAATCAATCTGAGATGCTCAATATAAGTCTCAGAACACAAGTCTAATCCCAGTGTGGATACCTCCCTTAAGGATTGTCTTATGTCCAGAATGTGCTCTGATTTGTGGGGGAAAAAAAAACAACATTTTTCTGGCAGTCCCTTTGAACTTTAGATCTAATTAAGGAGGTTCTGGGCCAAAGCTGTTTGGGACACAAGTGTGTGTGTGTGTGTGTGGGGGGGTGTATGTGAAAATTTTCCTGTAAAAAACACACAAAATGTAAAACTTCTTCACTTATTTTCAAATGTAAACAAGTAGTTTAAAAGTCCAGTAGCCTGACTCTCATGTACTCAGCATTCTGTTCTCATGATGGTGGCAGCTTTTGTCCTCCTGTGCTACCTAAGAGTTCCCCCATTTTGTTCTCTTGAACAGCAGCATTTTTTTTATTGATTAAGCTGAGCTTTACATTTTTCTCTGCTCACTTCCCTGCCTCTCTCCTCCTCTTCAGCCCTCTCCCAAGGTCCCCATGCTCCCAATTTACTCAGGATATCTTGTCTTTTTCTACTTCCCATGTAAATTAGATCTATGAAAGTCCCTCTTAGGGTCTCTCTGGGATTGTGATTTGTAGGCTGGTTTTCTTAGCTTTATGTCTAAAAACCACTTATGAGTGAGTACATATGATAACTGTTTTTCTGGATCTGTGTTACCTCACTCAATATGATGTTTTTTAGCTCCATCCATTTATCTGTAAATTTCAAGATGTCAGTATTTTTTCTGCTGTGTAGTACTCCATTGTGTAAATGTACCACATTTTCCTTATCCAATTCTTCAGTCTAGGGGCATTTAGGTTGTTTCCAGGTTCTGGCTATGACAAACAATGCTGCTATGAACATAGTTGAGCACATGTCCTTGTGGTATGCTTGAGCATCCTTTGGGTATATACCCAAAAGTGGTATTGCTGGATCTGGAGGAAGGTTGTTTCCTACATTCCTGAGAAATCACCGCACTGATATCTAAAGGGGCTGTACCAGCTTGCAGTCCCACCAGCAATACAGAAGTGTTTCCTTTACCTTTACCCCACAACCTCTCCAGCATTAAGTTGTCATTAGTGTTTTTGGTCTTGGCCATTCTTACAGGTGTAAGATGGAATCTCAGAGTTGTTTTGATTTACAGCAGCAGGTTTTATTCTCATGTGCTGTGTAACAGTTCCCATCCTGTTCTCATGAACATCAACAGATTCTGTTCTCATGTGCTATGTTCCCCATAAGGCAGCAGTTTATGCTCTATGCTAGTTGTTGCTGTAGCAACTTAAAATGTTGGCATTACATATGGCTTTTATGTCTGAGGAGTTTTAAACATTCCTGCGTACTCAGAGAGAAGACTTATCCCACTGCAGACTTAGAATGATGAAGTCTAGTATGGGAGATGCGTGGGTGGAGTTTTCCTGTCCTGACCACCTGATCCCAAATAATCAGCTCCTTCCCAAATAATTGATTCAGAGACTTAGTATGCTCAGCTAATAGCTGAGGCTTGTTACTACCTAATTCTTCCATTTAACCCATATTTCTTATCTATTCATCGCCACATGGCTCATGTCTTGTTACCTTATTTTCTACATGTCCTGCTACCTCAGCGATTGGTTGGTGGCTCCTCTGATTTCCTCCTTCTTCCTCCCATCATTGTTCTAGTTTGGTTGTCCTACCTATAATTCCTACCTGGCTATTGAACAATTAGTTTTTACTAAACTAATCCGAGTAACATTCTTCATAGTGTACAAGAGGATTATTCCACAGTAGAGATGGGTGTGGATCTACAGTCACTATGACAAATACCTATTTTTAGATCTGCCACTTTTAATCTGTTCAACTCATTGCTGACTCAGTTTCTCTGCCCATAAGATAAAACTCTACCTCCACAGAGTTATTTAAGAGTAGTGAATGTAGTATACTTACAAGACTATGCTTGTTATATGGTAGGCATCCAATATCTATGCATCTTTAGTATTATTAGTGAATCTAATAATACATTTGAGGAAGAGCAAACTCAGGCTGACATTAAAATGCTGTCCTGGATGTTAAGAAAATAATTATGATCAAACAGATTTACTCTGATTATTCCTCCTTTCCCTTAACAATTTCACTCCAACAAGAACAGCATTAAAACCAATCTCAGTTGCTTTAGTCATATGTTTGATTAATCTCTCAGAAGCCCTAAATTACATCGCCTTAGTTTTCAAAGTGAATTAATATTTTTAAGCAAAAGCTTATGAGTCAGAGGTTTTTCTGGTAGCTGAGACTTAGCAGAAGGTTACTACAAGATGGAAAACCCACACTGATTAGATTTCAAAAATACTTAATAATTATAATATAAATGAGTAAAATGCATTATCTGCCTTTTAGTGGTAAATCTATATTCATCCCATTCATGGTGTTCTATGAGGTGAACCTCCAACAGCCTTCTGCATGGGGCCATTTGTTCATGAAAATATATGTATTTGCAACCTGCTGTTATTGTTTCGCTCACAGTGGAGAGACTGCTGAGAGGTACAAATGAATTCTGTTTTCACAGATATAATACAGAGGTCAGCAAACTATATCTCATGTGCAAATCTGAACTTCAATTATATTTTGAAAATAAAATTTTAGCGGAATACAGTCACAGCAATATCTGTTTTGTCTATGACTGTTTTGTACCAATGTAGAGTTAGAAGTAGAAATAGGGTTCCAACATTAAAGTGCACGATCAGAAGAAATAAAGGGTCCTAATACTGAGGCATCTTTTCAGAAATAGTAGCAGAGTTCTAACATACCTCAAAGCCTAAAATACTTGAAAATCACCAATTTAATGGAATCAATAACTCTATAAACAAACACACTTAGTAATTCCCTGAAGACCAGAGATACTGTAGGGGTGGGAGCATATACAGGATTGGAATACTAATAGTGTTTCTAGAATACAACTACTTAAATTTTTATTTATTTTTTACGTTTTATGTGTATGAGTGTCTTACAAGTCAGTGTGTATATACACTCTGTGCTCTGTGCATGCCCACAGAATCCAGAAGAGGGTGCTGGATCTCCTGGAACTCTAGTTACGGATGAATGCAAGCCATTATGTGCAGACTGAGAACTAAACCTGGGTCCTCTGAAAATGTGGTCTTTTTTTAACCCATCAGCCATCTCTCCAGACCCTCTCAAGCATAACTTTCATTTAAGACTTTCATGACATCCTGCCAAGTATCCGGTGGCATATTGTTTCCGGAAACTAGAGCAATGAATTCAAGGCTGATGTAGACCTGCCAAGACCAGAAGGCTGAGAAGGAGGTCAGGGAGGCAGGTGCAGAGTTGCTCGAGTCCCTGAGGAGGTATAGGATTTCACCTGGAATGTTAGGGAGAGATTGGCATCTTAATTAAATTGTTTCTAATTAGTCAGAGGTAATTGTTAATATGCATGCATGAGCTTCTCTTGTCTTCATTTTTTTCCTTTTGGTATATGCACAAGAAAGGGGACAAAATAGCCATCCTATTCTATGAGATGGAAAGTAAACATATGCTTGTTTTCTTTCCAGCTCTCCTCTTGACCCTGAGTGGATGACTGTACTACTTCTGACCCATGATCTTAGGTTCTGAATGGGGCAAAGTATATCCTCCCCTAACCACACATACTTCATCCCCAATAAAGTTCAACTACAACTACCTTGTAGTCAATTGACTCTCTCTGTTTTCCGACTTGACAACCACACTGATAGGGAAGGAAAGGGAATAAATTAGCCCCAAAGCCCCACACATTGTCGTTAGATGTATAGAGCCATTGCTAATATCACAATATAAAGTCCAGAGCAAGATTTCATGAATAAAATATAACATGCACAGAACAAATGAATCAGATATGCAATATAGAATCTAATATCAGCTTCCAAAATGCAAATGAAACTTTGTGATCTGCGTTTAAAACTGTAATTGCCTCTGTATATCATAGACGATGTGCAAAGGATTACTAAAGTGTAGAACACTATGTAGGCAACCACTGCTGTTCTAACTAAAAAATCTTTCTTAAGAGACAGGAGAGGGTATTACATATGAGCCCAGCAAATTTGGCTGAATTCTTAAAAATATTTCTTGTAATTAGAGACTTACTGTTGGGATACTTATAAAGATTTGCTTTTTCCAAGGAGCTAAGATTTGTACTGTTAGGCATAATTATAGTCAAAATACTCTTTACTAATATTATTAACATTAATGGTATTAACATCCATAATATTGACAAATGAATTAAATAATATCATTATAAATATTAGTTATTGTTAGCTTGCACAACACAGCTTAGTGTCAGTGCTGTATTTGAACTAAGCCATCTGGTTTTGGGACTCAGTCTCTATAACCAGGTGTCATAGGAGGGCTTGAAGTCTTTAATTTTTTCAGAAGACCAAGTTATAGAGACCGAGCTCCAAAACCAGCTGGTTTAGTTGAGCTCACAGTCCTGACACTAAATTAGGAATCTAATAAATCATGTTTCCTCGTCTTTAAATTGTGGATAAAGAATATAATTCACAGAATAGTTTGGATTATTGATAAGTATGCCACCATCCCTCTGTCACAAATAACCATTTTCATGGTCATGGCACTTGTATGGACAAAAATTGGATGAGATACAGCATTTTTAGATTGCACACTGGACTAAATTTGCTAAAATATGCCAGCAAATTTGGATTGAATGATATCACTCATATATCTCTTTTAAACGTAAACGTTGACCTGATAATTTATGCAAATTAGTTTATTCACGCTAGTGCCCTGTAGGTTTAGAGCAGCGAAATGTCAGTGTGTGGTTATGTACCCATTACACACTTGGAGTAGTGGGTGACAGAAAATCACACATCAAACCAGCAAAAACATCTCTAACAAAAGTATAAAGTTATCACAAAATGGTGTTGTAAGAGGCTTATTGTATGATGTGCACTCATCTTTACCTGGATGTGTATTTCTGCAGATGTCACATGGTCTGAAGTTAAAGAAATGCATTCAGCGATATATACGACATGAAACTCATCCTTATTGAACTCGAGTATCATCTGCAGTAATTATTCTATGCCTGGAGTGTCTCTGATAAATAAAGGCCAATGTATAGTCTTTCTTTGTATGGCTATTTAAACTTCTTATTAGGCTATTAAGTCAGAAGAAGGATCCAAATTCATTCTCTCTTTCTAGAGATTTTTATTGTGGAAAAAGTTGCAAGAAAATCTCCAGCTAAATAATTCCCTATATCTAATAAATCGTCTATCTCCTTTCAACTTTCTTCCAGTCCTTTCACAAAGCTTAGATAATGCTATCAGAAAATATGAAATTTGGAATATTTAACAGGTACTAGGACCTGTATGTAGCTCAGGTTCTTACCATCTCCTCTAGGCAATGCTTTCTTATGATTGCAGAAAATGAATGACAACCTGACCACTGATCACTGCAAACACATCGATGGAATCTGAGCCTTCCTTGGGCTCATTTGTCATTTTTTTTTCCACATCACACTTCTCAGAGACATGAAAAATGAGTTGAATCTTCTACCTTCACCTCCCATCCAACTCATCTTTGTGGTTATACCATTTGAAGAGGTAGCATCAGAAATTAGAAATTCAGAGACCTTAATTTGTTTAGTATGAAAGCATCTTACTCATTCCATCACACTTTCTTATAGAGACAATATAAAAACAAACAAAAATCCCAATTACTCTAGATAGTTACTTACCAATGATCAGCTATTTTCTCACTAGATGTTGGAGTACTAAGGAAGCAAAAATACAATTTCCAAAATTTTGACCTTGTGTCTAACAGATTAACACAGTTGGCTAAATTAGAGTAAAGGCCCAGGCTTGGAAGAAAGACTATAACAGCATATGACCAAGCATTAGTTTTTCCAAAAGTTGTTATTATTATTTTTTCTAAATCTCTTAAGTGGAAGAACATCTGTGGGGAATTTACCATTGAATTTTATGTAACATAATTTTTCCCTTGTGATTTGGCACTTCATGGATACATGTGGACTTTAAAAATAATTTCAACTTAGACAAAGAAATGACCAATAGTTTTTAAAAGAAAAAACTAGCAAGAAACCACCTACACCATAAACTTACTTCTTTATGTCTACATCTAAAACTATGCTAGTGTAAAAGAAGGACACTGAGCGATTCTATTCCCTTGTCATGGAAATCATAATGAATTGAGATCGTGAGATCATTAAAAGCCTATGATGTTGTTTCCAGAATCAAGCAGTTGTCTGTGCATATAAAAAGAACTCTTCACAGCACCAACCTAGAGCCTGTGCCTTTGAAGGCCCTGCTTCTAAAGCAAAACCCCAAAGGAAGGGAGAGTCCTGCAATACCTTTTATGGAAAGTCAAGTGGATATTTGGGGACTGCTGATTGCTCACATTCTATTTCTGTTTCTCTGTTTTCTCCCAAGGAACCCATCCATCCCATAAAATCTTGATGAAACTGTCAATCAAGATGCCCATCCCCTGAAAAATGAATCACATGAAATCAAACTATAATTAGCTAATACAGTTCTTGGAAGAGACATCTTGAGTCTTGTGATCCAATACTGCCCCTCTTAGACAGAAACCTTACGGAAAAATTCACCAAATTTTCTATCTAAAGAATGTTTCCACCTGTTGCTTTGACTCATGAGATACTTCAAACTCTGGGCACACTATTTTCACCCTTCATCTGGATTGTGATAGCCACAAATGATACTGAGTTTCCAAAATAAGGAGAAGGTAGTTAGAAACCAGCTGCTGTTTCCTGGGACAGAGCTGTGGCACTTTGCTGTGTACTTTTAAAGTACGCAATAAGGGAGACAACTATGCACAGTTTACATTGCTGTAGCTCATCTGTACTGAAGAGTTTGTTCTTTGTGTCTGTCTCAGCACTCAATTATTAAATATCTCAATTTAAGCCATGTGCATTAACCTGACATTTCCACTTTAAGAGAAAAACGAGACTCAGGGTGAATTGTGAAGGGGTAAAGGGACCCTTTGTCCCCTTCATTCACATTTGGCTGACTTTTATCCTTTTCTCAAAGGAGATGATCAGAATTCACCACGTAGATTTCTTCTTACCAGTGGGGAATAGTTTCAGCGTGCACAGATACCTGCAAGGGATTGCATTTCTTCCATGCTCCCCTAAAACAGTTTGATATGGTTGTAGGTATGCAAATGTCTACCTTTAGAGTTGTTATTGTCTGAATGCTTTTATTCCTTCCAATTTTTTGTTGAAACTTACCTTCAGTGTTCCAATATTGGGAATGTGTTGTTTTGAGAAATTTAGTTCCTGGGGTCTCTGCCTTCATGACTGAATTGATGCCATTATACAAGGCCATACACTCATATGTTACTTATTTCCTGTTGCTCTTTTTTATTGTTTGTTTATTTTGTTTTTCATCTGAGAAGACAAAGCTCTCTTCTTCCTGCATGGAAGCATATCAAAAGGAGACTGACATGTGCTGGTGATAGGGGAGTTCAGCCAATCACATTCTGTCTGTAGGGCATGTTGCCCTAAGGCAAAAATTTACCAATAAACCTGGCGGGTGCGCTTCCCTGCCCTCTCTCGCTTGGCTCCTGCATTCCGGACTGATTGTTGGGACTCTGGTGTAAGTTTTCCTTCTGTTCATTAAAGTTGTATCTTTTGTATTAAGCTAGTCTGGCTGATCTTTAATTATCAATCGACCTCGCCTCTTCATGCTGGCTAGTTTTATGTCAACTTGGCACAAGTGAGGTCACATAGACAAAGGAATCTCAATTGAGAAAATGCCTCCATAAGATGGGGTTGTGGGCAAGCCTGCAGGGCATTTCCCTAACTATTGAATGATGGGGGAGGGCCAAGTCCTTTGTGGGTGGTGCTATTTGTGGGCTGGTAGTCCTGGTTTCTATAAGAAAGTAGGCTGAGCAAGCCATTAGGAGCAAGCTAGTAAGCAGTATTCTGTACCAACTTCTGCCTCCAGGATCCTTCCCGTTTGAGCTTGCATCCTGATTATTTCAATGATAGGCACTAAAGTAAGTAGATGATATGGATGTATAAGCTAGCTAAACCCTTGTCTCCCCATGCTGCTTTTGGTCATAGAGTTTCACTATAACAATAGCAACCCCAATTAAAACACACTACAAAGCTGATTTTGATCAAAACTGTGAGAAAGTGAGGTACCGATCTGTCAAATTTTGTTGGGAAATAACAAAGTAGATTAAGACATGTGACTTTGAAATTCAGAAAACTGAGAAATGCATGCATGCAATAATCCATGTTCTCTTGACAGTGAGAAGGCACTGATTGTGGCAAGGTCCTTAAAATCAGAGCAGCAATTGTTTAACTCATATTCCTATTTGACTTTTTAATTTTAGATATAAAGAAAGCAAGTCTGCACTATTGTTAGAGGCACCAAGTTCCTCTTGCTGGGCAGCCTGACGACTCAGATTAGAATCTGTGTTCTTTGACAGCACAATGCAGATTCTTTACAACACACCACTTTCTGAATCCCTCTCAGAGCACACTGAAGCAGTGTAACCTTTAAATGAATAGATCCACTTCTCTCCTTCTGTTTGTCTCTGCCAATCATCCCCACAGTAGTTTTCAGTTCATCAGACACATTAAAAGAAAGCAGTCCACTGCTTTTAAGACTTCTAGGTAAATTATCTCTCCCCTTTGAAATACACTTTGTGTTAGAGGAAATAACATGAGCACACTTACAGCAATCTTCCAGTTTTCGAACTAATGGGAACCACAAAGGAAATGTAAAACAAAAATAGATGCTATGAATTTCAATGAGCCTTAGCATTCAAGATTAGGTGGAATCTTAATTCACATCAGCCCAATCCTTATACACTAATTTGTTTTGTATCAACTCTCAGTAAAAGACAGATGCCGTTTTAGTCAATCATGTGTTAGATCATCAAGATGAGGGTGAATCCTTATTTTTCATATATGGCACAGTGTTCAGGGTGATTTACTGACACAGTCAACTACAGGGTTATATTCCATAATATATGCATATATTGGGGCCAATGTCATGTACATATGGATTCAAATGTCCCAGAATAAGTTTATTTGTTGTTCTTGTTGTTAATCTGTTTGTTTGTTAGTTTGAGGTAAGATTTCGGTGTGTTACCCAGGCTGACCTTGAACTCACAATCCTCCTATCAGCTTTCCAAATGTTGTGAATAAAAGCTTGTTAAATTTAAGGCTTGAATGCACCACACCTAATGTACAAGAGTTTTTAAAATAGGAGTAATCTTAGGCATAGTTTTACGTGGTTTCTTAAGGTTACATACTTTGTGTGTGGCCATTGGAATTTGAGTTAAAATATTTGCTACTCTATACCTCTGCTATATTTGATGAATAGGCCATTCACCCTCTACAAGAAAATTTGTACTGCTTGGGCATCATAGGAAAGATGGCTTTGAGAATGTTCTTTTCATTATCTTCTCTGAATTCTTTTCTGTTGTCTAGGAAGGCTGTTGTTTTCTTTTTCCTATTTATTTTGTTAGAGTAGCTTACTGACTTTGGTGTCACTACAGTCATAATAGTTCTTATGTGTCATCTTCCACATTTGCTAGGAGTATGGTGACAGCATTTAAAATAGCATGTTTCTTCCTTTATCACAAGTGCTATTGCTATACCCTGCACCAGTTTGATATCCAGCGTTAGCAGGTTAGGGTCAATGGAAGACCTTTGCAAAATTAACTATAATCGTAAAATGAGTGATTTGCTTAAAAAATAGAAAGAAAATGGAAAAAAAATAAAAGAAACAAACTTAGAAAGATTTTATCTCTTCTTTTAAAATTATGTCAAAGTGGGTAAATACATGCAAAGCACAATTTCAGAATGAAGTCTGTTCTTACTATAGAAATTGGCTTTAAACGTGGTTTGAGTTTGGTGTATGTGTGTTAGACACACACGACTTTCCTCAGTAACTTCTTAGTTTATAATGAATTCCCTTCTAATCAACTGAAGATTATTTAAAACAAATTTCCACAACTTAATGGGACAAAAATAACTAGAATGATAGAAATACTTTGACATTTTGGAGCCCACAAAAAGTGAAGGAGCCCATAAGTCAGGTGTGATGTTATCAGAGTCTGGACCAAGATGGTGATATGGGAAAATCAATATCAAGTAGAGAGGGATCATATTAAAAATTGACCGAGCTTGAGAACATGTGCTGGGAAACACTCCGAGGCATGCGAGCCTAATTGATAACGATCAGGAAATTGACTAGATTTGACGTTGAATTCCACTGATGTAGTCATCTGAAACAGGCTGATGAGCAGGAAATAGTTAGAATTTTTGGTTTGTATACAGTTATAGGAATTTATATTTAGACAAAATTTTTATAAAATTTATAAATCCAGTGAACTGACTCATTTAGTCTTTTCAAAATTCCATATATTGTTTATAAAAATTAGTCTTCTTCAAAACTGTTAGAGTTACTTCAAGGGTTCAGTCTGAGAAGTTTGAATGTTTCTGTGGACATAGCATTTAAATTTTTCCACATCTTTTCCTATAAAATTCTGACTTTGCCTAGCAGATAAGCAACTGAGCTATTTTTTTTTCCTAAACTGTATGAGTGTTCTTCATGTGCAGAGGAACCATGGTTCCCGAACCCAGGGTGATGATCAGGATGGTGCTCGTGTCTCCTAACTGAAGGATGCTGCCCTCATATTTTCAAAAACAATGGATTCTGCAGAGAGCCTAGACGTGAGGAAGCTTTTTCATACACATTCATGACTCTCTGGCAACCTCACAGTCCATTCAAAGAAAGGTGATCAGTCTAGATTTTGAATCTTGGATGGATTTTCTTAACTTTAAGGGCAATGGCTGTGGATTTAGAAGTAGAAAACTAGTGGGAAATAACTGTGTACCCAGATACGCTGGGCTGACGGTTGGAAAGCAGGCATACATAACCTGCATGTCTCTTATTCAAAATCTAGTTCAAATATGACTGTGAGGTTTGGGGAGGCAGCTTCCTCAGAAGTGCTTGGAGGGTTGTGAAAAGGAGACAACAAGTTGCTAGCGTTGGGAATACACAATAAGAATCACAAGTGCTAATAGTCCTTGGTGAATTCAGCCTCAACTCTGCTGTCACTGTGTGAACATCAGGGCCCTGTGCTCTCAGTGGGACGTTTCTTCTCTGAACCATGTACTTAATGTTCAACCGTGGGCTTTGTGCATCACATCGCTACAGCTACCAGTCTGATGAATAGAAATTAACAAAGGTATGGGAAGGTAGCTCAGCTGCTAGTATGCTGGCCTAGCATGTGCAAAACCATGGGTTTAGTCCCTAGCACCACACCAAGCTGAGTGTACCAGTACAAGCTTATAACTCAAGGCTCAAAAATATGAAGGCAAGGATATCAGAAAAGTTCAGAGTTATTCTAAGGTCAAGACCAACTTAGAGACCAGCCAGAGTCTCTAAGACCTTTAGACCAGGGTCCTTAAGACTTCATCTAAAAATAATATATTGAGTAAAATGAATATAGTTTCTGATTTCTCATGCATCTTCTCTAAAACACCAAAGAACAAGCAAAATAAAATATCATTTTGAAGACAGTCAGTCTTCAGGTCTTCCAGTCATTGCCAGGATCTCTGGGGTAAGTGTCATTCTAGGACCTGATTGGAGGAAGGCCACAATCATTTGAAACCAGTTTCTTGCACAGGGTGTACTTAAACCCATCTCAGCATATTCCCATTTATGTAATCAGAAAGGACATTTTGCAATGTCTCTTTATTTCTTCTCTTTTTTTGAAGAAAGAAAAGGGGAGCCCCATCTCTTCTTGTCCCTCTTGGGTGGTCCTGTTGCTCTTTCATGGGAAGAGAAAGGGTGTGATTTTTTTCCTCCTTTCAAAGATCCTAAGTGGCAGTTATTGCTCTGTCTTTATTGTCTGTTGCTTTCTTAGCACTGCCTGGCTCTTACCGCCTGTGTAGGAGCTCAACAGGGGACTCTCATCATCTTTTCTTTACCCCAAGTGTTGCCCTCTTATGCTTCCCCTTCCTTCCCCCCCCCTCTGGGCATCTTTATTTTCATTTTGCTTGCTTGTTTCTTTGAGAAGACAGTAGTATGCTTCTTTAAAAGCCTATCATCTTCAAAGAATAGAAAAAGAGATTAATAAATTGAGGGGGAGACGTGAACTTAGCAAGCTACCACTCCCACAGCTGTAATTGCAAGGGGGAAATGAAGGGGGGGGAACAGCAGATAGCGAGTGGGAAACAATCTTAGGTGCAACGCTGAAAACCCCTATTCAGAAATGCAGCAAATTGGATATTCCCTTTAGTGTGTCAATCTCTCATTCCCAGCTCTTATGTACCATCTCTTTTTCCCGATGCTCGGTCTGAAGTATTTCCTCTCATGGAAAGAATGGAGTTTTTCAAACTCAAGAGCCTAATTAGGAACAAGGTTTTCCATCCTTTCACGATCCCATTGGAAGCTACACTCCTCTTTTCTGCTCTATTTACAATGGAGGCGTTTACAATAAAGAGGCTCGCAGTAGGACACTGCCGCCATTGGTAGTATCGAAATGAGAACTGTACAGAGAAAATAGACGTAAGTTCAAGTACTGCGGGGCCTATTGTTTGTAAGTGTTTTTGTCTGATGCAGTAAGAAGCAGACACATCCCATATTGGAACTACACTAAGTGGAGTGCGAAGCATTTCAACAGTTTAATGAGCCTCACATTTTAGTCCTGGAAAAAAAAATAAAGATGCTCACTTCTAAATTTTGACACCGTTTTCTTAGGCTACTTTCATTTAACTTTCAAGCAGGAGCAGAACCAGAAATGAGATGTCAGGGATGGCTAGGAGAAGAGCATATTCATAGTAGACATATAACACTCATCAGCATTGATTATGCCATATTTCTAAGCACTTGTTAGTGGGAGAGCTTAATTCTTGGGCCTTCCCACCAGAAGTTTTGTGAAGGAGCACAGCCATTGGCACTTTTAATGTAGTCCCTGGGGATGCCAGTGTTTCTAGTGGGCACATGGACCAATTCATTTTTAATAACATGGTCAGTGCCAATGCTTCTGGAGAGAAGAATGAGTAAGAAACTGCAGAAAATTTGGGATCATTTTTTCTCCTATATTATTACCCATTTTACCTTCTGGATTTTAGAGACTATCTTTGTTTACCCACATATTTCTAAACATAGCCACTTTTACCTCAGTGGGCATCTTCAGTGAGTGAGTCCCAGCTTCCAGACATGTCTCAGTCTAGTCTAGCCTCCATGTAACACACACACACACAGACACACACACACACACACACACACACACACACAGAGTTACTTCTTCCCTTTCTCTCCTCTTTCTCCTCCTTATTCTCATCCACTTCATCCTCATCTTTTTCTTCTTCTTTCTGCTTCTCTTTCTTATTTTGGGTAACTTAATCTGATAGAACTATTCCTCTGATTACCAACCAACAAAACCCAGAAATTCTCTACAGTCAATTAAATGATAAGGTTTTTTTTACCAGTGCACGTTCAGTCGTTCTGATCTCTCCATTATCTACCTATGTATTGGTTCTAGTAGAAATAGCCTACCCCTCTCTCTCACCCAGTAATGTGCTATTCAGTTGACAGCCACAATGAGGTTCCTGAACAGGCGAGGCTGGAGTCTCTTTGCCTGCTGTATCTTTTACCTTAGAAATATTTGTGAGGGAATGTGATTCTTTCTTTGAAAAATTCCAATTCATATGTAACTTTAAAAATCTTCTCCGACTCAACGAAGAAACAATGCATTACATTCATCCATTTTAGTGGCCACAAAACCAACTAGAAGTAAGGATTTTGTTTTGCTTATTTATTCTCTTCTATAATACTGGTGTTCTCTTGCAGAGTTAAATATAAACTCATGTTATATCTACCATAGGAATGTCTGTTAAGTTAGGGTTGTTAAAGCTGTTGATGAGAAAGTGAGGTACATTTGAAATTTTCCATTTTTTTTTTAGATTTGTAGAGGAGTGGAGAAAGATGAGAAGACCGACAGCTTTAAGATTAGACTTCACAGTGATGCTAATGGGAGCCAGTTTGGCTCTTGTTCAAAGACTCATGTATGCAAGTTTGAGGATGATGATGTATAGAGAAACCAGTGATTATCTGTTCATCTTTGTTTCGTGTCTTTTGCCTAAAATGCGTTGCTGAAATGTTAGGAACAAACATATAGAGAGCATACATAGAGAGCATGTAAGTTGCTAATGCTTGGTTTACTTTACTCCAGCTGTGTTTTGCTCTGGAAAACCATTGCATATCCCTTCCTTCATTAAACATGAAGCCTACAGCAAGTCTGCAGGTTTATAAACCATTTTCTTATTAGCACAAGGAAAATAGGAAACTTTGCAAAGCACTATGGAACAAAGCATTTTCCCCGTTCTCCTCTACCCTTATTTGTACACAACAACTGCAGTCAAGATTATCTTAGGTTATCTCAGAAAATGGGGATGAGTCAAAATGTTATGTTGAGGAGGTAATATATGTTATTAATAACAAAAAATCAAGGTTCTAAACATATTAGTAACCAGCTGGAAGATATTAACTGGGGTAGATCGCACAGACACATACGTTCTGAAATAGGAGATAGCAATAGATCCTTGCAGAGTCATAAGACAGGGGATGCTGTAACCATTTTTTAAAATACATGGACAGTTTCTTTTTCCCTAAACGACTCCAAGACAACCTAAAGGAATCTGTGAATAATCACCTTGACTATTTCTCATGGACCAATCACACGCTGAAGACCACACAGTTAACCTCTTTAGCCATCTCTGGCTATCAAGGCTATTTCCCTTCTACAGTGGCTCTTTGGGATGAAATAGAGAAAAGGGTTAGAGGTGAATCTGGGTCTGATTTTTTTGTGACTGTCACTAAACGCCAGTCATTGTGCTATGAATGGGGTAGTGGTGCAGTATCCAATTTGATTGGTTCATTTTAATTCTAGATATTCTTAAATATGCTTCCCCAAATCCTTACAAACGCAGAGATAGGAGAGAACCCCACAACACCTTGGGCAGTTGTGTGTAACATGCATCCATAGGTGCCCTGATTTTTGTATCACAAAACACGTCAGTTAGTATAACCACCATGCACACTCCAGGCTGCCACAAAAAATCAAGAGAGCAAAGAAAATCATACAAGCACCCCATCATTCTTATAATATGTCTCTGTTGTCTAAATACACACAATTGCAGTATTAGAAATATCCTCTTTAAAAAATAGAGTCCATATTTAAGAGAAAAAAATTATTGTTTATTGTAAAACATCTTCAGTTTCCCTTTTATCTTATAGACTTCTGGCTATTTTCCTGTGAATATTTCTCATTTTAAATCTGACATTATTTTATGTAAAATTTAAATGTTGATGTACAGTTATGGTTGTTAGGTTTTCTTATATGTTCATGAACTTTTGAAAGAATAAAAATTTTACAAAAAGAATTAAATGTAAAGTCCTTAGTGTCTGCATGTCTGTGTATATAGATATATACACATAAGGATCAGAGTACAGAGCTGTGCTCTGAAAAAAGGAATTATCACATGATTTCATGCTCTCATAAGGCACCCCACAGCTGTGTGTGCTGCTTCTCCCTTCTTTCTTTCTTTCTTTCTTTCTTTCTTTCTTTCTTTCTTTCTTTCTTTCTTTCCTTCCTTCCTTCCTTCCTTCCTTCCTTCCTTCCTTCCTTCTTTCTTTCTTTCTTTCTTTCTTTCTTTCTTTCTTGATGAAAACAGCAGTCATATATATATATGTGGGGGTGGGGGTGGTGTGTGTGTGTGTGTGTGTGTGTGTGTGCTATTTAAAAATATTTCAGAAGCCAGAAGAGGGTGTTAGATCCTGGAACTGAAGTTACAGGCAGTTCTAAGATATTTAGTATGGGTCTGAGAACCAAAGTCAGGTCCTCTGGAGGAGCAGAACCCACCTTTAACTGCCAAGCCATCTCTAGCTCTCTTACACTTTTTTTTAAAATTGATTTTATTGAGTTATACATTTTTCTCTGCTTCCCTCTCTTCATCTCGCTCTTTAAACCCTCTCCCATGGTCCCCATGCTCCCAATTTACTCAGGATATCTTGTCTTTTTCTACTTCTTGTGTAGATTAGATTCATGTATGTCTCTCTTAGAGTCCTCATTTGTTGTCTAGGATCCTGAGATTATGATATGTAGGCTATTTTCTTTGCTTTATGTTTAAAAACCAGTTATGAGTGAGTACATATGATAATTGTCTTTCTGGGTCTGGGTTACCTCAGACTCAATATGATGGTTTCTAGCTCCATCCATTTGCCTGCAAATTTCAAGATGTCATTATTTTTCTCTGCTGTGAGGTACTCCATGTGTAAATATATCACATTTTCCTTATCCATTTTTCAGTTGAGGAGCACTTAGGTTGTTTCCAGGTTCTGGCTATGACAAACAATGCTGCTATGAACATAATAGAGCTAATGTCTTTGTGACACAATTGAGCTTCCTTTGGATATATACCCAAAAATGAGATTGCTGGGTCTTGGGGAAGCTTGCTTCCTAATTTTCTGAAAAATCGCCATACTGATATCCAAAGGGGCTGTATCTGCTTGCGCTCCCACCAGCAATGCAGAAGTGTTCGCTTTACCCCACAACCTCTCCAGCGTAAGTTGTCATCAGTGTTTTTGATCTTTGCTATTCTTACAGGTGTAAGATGGAATCTCAGAGTTGTTTTGATTTGCATTTTTCTGATGACTAAGGATATTGAACATTTCCTTAATTGTCTTTGAGCCATTTTAGATTCTTCTGTTGGGAGTTCTCTGTTTAGGTCTGTATTCCATTTTTTTTTATTGGATTATTTGTTTTTTTGGATGAGTAATTTCTTGAATTCTTTTTACATTTTGGAGATCAGACCTTTATATTGTTTCTTTCTTGTTTTTGATTTTTATTGAGCTCTACATTTTTCTCTGCTCTCTTTCTTGCATCTTCCCTCCCCTTCAGCCCTCCCCCAAGGTCCCCATGCTCCCAATTTACTCAGTTTATCTTGTCTTTTTCTACTTCCCATGTAGATTAGATCTATGTATCTCTCTTAGTGTCCTCATTGTTGTCTAGGTTCTCCGGGATTGTGATTTGAGGACTGGTTTTCTTTGCTTTATGTTTAAAAAATAGTTATGAGCGAGTACATGTGATACTTGTCTTTCTGTGTCTGGGTTACCTCACTTAGAATGATGTTTTCTAGGTCCATCCATTTTCCTGCAAAATTAGAGATGTTATTTTTTCTGGTGTGTAGTACTCCATTGCATAAATGTACACTGTTTTCTTAATGATAACATAAGACTATGTATAATCTATATTAAGTATCATTTTGAATTTGACTGCTTATGAGTGGTGACCTTCCTTCTTAAGCTTTGTTTTGGTAGCTGAATCAAATGATGAGCACAGTAGGTCATTCTATTAGGAAGTCAAAATACTCTGTCTGACAAAACATCTCATATACAGAGAATCCTGAAGACTCCAGCAAAACAAAATTATTAATAAACAAATTCAGCAGGATATAAATAAACCTACAAAAATTTATACTCTGTAAACCAATAAAAAGTTATCTGAAAATGTAATTTTAAAATCTCCCTTATATTAAAAACAGAAAATAAAACACTCAAGTGCAAATTTAACTAAGCACATAAAAGATTTTTGTACTGGAAACCATAAAATAATGATGACATAAATTAAAGAAAGCAAATAAATTGAATCTATGCCATGTTCACAGACTGTAAGATCAAGTGTTCATACATTTCAAAGTAGTCTTCATATTCAACAGAACCCCTGCCAAATCCCCTGTTTTCTTACAGAAATGGGGGAACTCTTAAATTTGTATGGATCCACAACAGATCATGAGTAGTCAAAACAATCTTGAGCACAAAAAGAACAATATTGCAATTCCTGACTTTAAATGTTATGATGAAATCGTAGTAAAAAGCTTGCTACTGGTTTAAGGACAGACATATTATTGAGTTATAGAACAGGCCAGAACTTTTGGAATAATCTCACACTTTTATTAGCAATGAAGTTTTGGCAAAGATACCAAGAACATAGAATTGAGAATGAACAGCGATTCAATAAATGATTCTGGGAAACCCACTTATTCTCATACAGAAGAATTAAAGGTCCCTATTTAAAATGATGCATGCAGTTCAACTCAGAATGAACACTTACATATAAGAGTTAAAATGGTAAGTGTATGAGAAGAAAACATAGGGGTCATATTTCATCATGTTAGCTTGGGCAAGCATCTTATATGACACAAGCAAATGTAGACATTTTAATTCCTGACACTACAAATCTGTACAACAAAGGAAAGGCAATGCAGAAGATATTGCATAGAGCAAGCAATGATATTAGGAAATCCTACATGCTGGAAAGGGTGATTGCAAAATATAAAAGGAATTCAAACAACTCAGTAGCCATAAAACAGCCTGACTGAATAATTTTAGAAGTGTATGAAGAAAGAGATAATTCTCAAAGAGGAACATTCAAACAGATATGAATTTGCTCAGTACTGTCAATCACTGGGAAATATAATCTAAGACAACAGTGTCATATTTTCTTATCAATGTTAGAATTTCTTTTGCCTAAAGAATTAAAGACAAAGTTGGGGAGGAGAGAGAGAAAGCAATCTCTGCATACTGCTAGAGAATGTGAACCTAGAATGTAAGTAACAAACATTATATAGATTCCTGAAAACACTGAAATACAACTGCTACATGCAATATCAATGGCTACTTTTTGAATATGTTCTTAAGAATCAAAAATATTTGCATGTTGGTTGCATCACTATTTGCAATAACAATTATACAAACTAAACCTAAGTATATGTAGATAGATGAATGGCTAAAGAAAATTTGCTCTGTGTGACTAACTGAATACTATTTAGCGTTAAAGAAAGAAAGAAAAATATTGAGACAGTATGGATGGATCTAGAGGACATTATGGTCAGTGTGATGAAAGTCACAGGAATCACATCGTTTCTCTTGGACTTGGATCGAAAATATGATGATACCACAGAAGAGACTAGAATGATAGTTACCAGAGGCTGGGGTAGAAAAAGCAAAAATCTGAGGAATTACTAATTCCTAAGTCCTAGGTTTAGATAGTAAGAGAAAAAGTTTTGAGGCCTGCTGCATGGGTGGGTAACTGTAGTTGATGATTTATCGTCTATTTCAAAATAACTGAGAGCAAATTTCAAATGAATCACTAGGAATATGTCAAGTGACAAATCTGTCAAGGAAAATATGTTAATTATGTTAATTAGCTTTATTTAATCACTTCGTATTCTCTGTGCTTTGTATGAGAATATTCCAGTTATTCCTAAAAAGATTCCAAAATTCAACTATGGTATGCCAATTTAAAAGATTACTAGGGTCTGGAAAGATGGCTTAGTGGTTAGAAGCAGGTGTTGCTCTTTGAGAGGTCCCAAGTTCATTCCTCATATGTCATATTGCACAACTCACAACAGGTTTAACTCTATCTCCAAGAACATTTAACCCTTCTCGTCTCTGTGGGCACCCGTTCTCACAGGCACATGCCCCTCCACAGGCATACACATAATTAAAATTAAAATAAATCCTTAATCGATTATTTATAATGGTATCTAAAATATCAAAAGTTAGCTATATAGTAAATTACGTGTAATTTCTCTATGCTGAACACCAAAGGAACAAGAAAGAAATAGACAAATGAGAAATAGACAAATATAAAAGTGTATGAATGAATGGACTGAAAAACAATGTAAGGTAAAAACCTTATCATTTTGTATACAAAATCTTAGCGGAAGATCTTCCAGAGATACCAAAGTTTTTACAGTCATTAAAATCAGAATGACCACTTTGTTCTTTAAGCTCACAGAGGACTTTCCTCACAGCACTGCGTGACCATAGCATCTGACATCCACACTACCAGGGCATTGGAGACATGCTTATAAAAGAGACTGAATAGAAAACCCCATTGTAGAGCTATGGGTTCCTTATGTTCATTGAATTGTTAGCAGAAGACCTAAATGCAATCCTAATACTCTCAGAGCTGCAACTGGAGGCTTATAAGTTTGAGTTCAACTTGGTCTAAAAACTAAAGAAATAAAAGAAAACAATTATAAGAATATTTTCATGGAAAAATTATAGTAAGTTTCCACAGAGTGTATTCTAGTGAGTTTGTGAGGGCATAGAGCCATTGTAACTGTTCTAATTTCCTATGGAAATGGTAAATAGTGCATCAACTCTAGCAAATACATTGGTAATTTCTGAAAGATTTAAATATGGGATTACTATCAGTATGACTCCTAATGCTTTATTTAATGGAAGTCAATATTTTTAATGAAAATTTTATAAGCAAATTTTGGAGCACTTTTAATGACAAAGGACCCAACAACTGAATTGTTTAATAGGTAAATGGATAAGCAAATTGCTATGTGTCCTATAATGATTTGCTACTTAACAGAAACAAGTAAGTAACTGATATGTAAAATCAAATGGATGTTTTTACAATGCATTAGCGTGAGTGAAAGAAGCCACACTCTGGTGTGTACTGTGTGACCCTGCATATGAAGCCCTGTAATTAAGACCAGAGGCTGAGCTAAGTGAGATGGTAGATGCTAAAAGGGAAGAGAGATTTCTTGAGTGAATGACTGTCTTCTATATTTTGATGTTGGCAGATAATACATGCATGCGTTTAAAAATGCCAGGGAAGTGGTGGTGCACACCTTAATTCCAGCACTTAAGCACTTAAAGAGGCAGAGACAGGCAGATCTCTGTGGCTAGTCTACATTCTCTCTCTCTCTCTCTGTCTCTCTTTCTCTCTCTCTGTCTCTCTCACACACACTCCTTCCCACACACATTAGTGCAAATAAACATGTGGTGTATAGAAAAAGAAGCACACAGTGCTGACGGGCATGAAAATTTCCACACATCTATGAAGAGCAGTGTGGCAGTTCTCAGAAAACCAAGCATACAACCAATATGTGATAGTCTGGTGACCACATAGGCAGAGGTCATCAGTAGACTAAAGTGTGGCAGTGAATGCACACATTTCTTGTGTTCTTATTCATGTTAGTTTTGACATGAGATCAGCATAGGCATTCATCAAATGTACTAATAGATAAATATGAACATATGTGTGTACAGAGGATGGACTATTACATAGGCATAAAGAACAATAGCACCCTGTTACTTATTGTGTAATTGATAGGAGAATAGAAAATCATGTTAATCCAGGTAAGTTAGGCAAGAAATACTTATTTCTCATATGAAGAAACAAAAAAAGGAAAGGTCCGCCTGAAAGTACAAAATTGATTACTATAGGCTTTTCAATAAAAAGAGGATACATTGTTGAAAAAATATGATGCTATAATTATTGGCTAGTCAATCTTTTGTACTTAGTCTAGATCAAATTTTGAACACACTGGTCATAGGCCAGGCATAGAGACCTAGTCTGTAATATGTGGGTCCTGCTTGTTGGAGTTTCTGTACTACCTGGTACCCTACAGCGGGCAAGTCCCAAAGAAAATCACAGAGAGGTATCCATAAGTTATAAACTGATTGACTCATTAACTCAGGCTTCATATTAGCTCTTATAACTTATATTAGTCCGTTATTCTAGTATATGTTAGCCACATGGCTCAGTACTTTTTTCAGTGGGGCAGATCACATCTTGCTTCTTCCATGATCAGGGCATGACTGGGGAAAGAACTTCTTTCTTCCCAGAATACTCCTGTTCTTATTGCACCACCTCTACTTCCTATCTGATTTTTTTTTTGCCTATACTTCTTGCCTGGCTACCGGCCAATCAGCGTTTATTTAAAACATGATTGACAGAATACAGACAATTCTCCCCAACCACTCCTTAAAGGCAATGAAGTAGGATATAAACCTAATGATTCACAAAACATTGAAAGTAATTGAATGTGCTTGATACACACCGTGAGGCAGGATGCTGTTGAGGAGAGAAGGAGTAGCTAAGTCTTGATAGCTAAATGTGCTCCATCCTGAGGTCATTCTTTCGCCTCTAAGCAACAGTGTTGGGCAAGTGTTGGCTAACATGATGATTCTTGGTGAGGTAGAATTCACAGGAATTTGTGCATAATAGAAGATGAGAAAGAAGTGGGAGTTTGTGATCAGAACTTTCATAAAGCTAGCCTATATATAGAGAGGAGGAAGAGTTGTGAAGATTATCAAAAGTATAACTCCAGGAAACATAAGCATTTTATATCTAATGCAAATGGTTGAGTCAAGAGGGAGACCTAGAAGGAACGTGCAGACAATTTGATGATTAAAATCAGAAGAGCGAGTTTACACCAAAGACATTATAATTATTTAATAGACACGGTCACAAGATATACACAAGTTCATACATGAGGAAAAGGAAGACTCAGGAAGTATAAATGAGTATTCTTTTTAAAATTTATGTATTTATGTATATGTCTAAGTCTGGGTTTGTGCACACAAGTGCATGTGTCTGCAGAGACCAGAAAACGTAACTAATGTCCCAGAACTGGAGTTAAATGTCATTGTGAACTGTGTGATAAGGGTTCTGGAAACTCTTGGATCCTCTGTGAGATGAGTAAGCATGGTTAATAGCTCCTCTACCACTCCAGCCTTGATTTCAGGTTTTCTTTTCTCACTTTGTTAACATATTTCTCACCCATGGAATTTGAGAACATACTTTCACACCAATGATGACCTGACTTTCCTGGTTATGGGTCTCTGAGGGACTTGAAGTAGACAAATTCACGTATTAAACCATTTCTTGAAAGTCTCTCTCCAATCCTGAGAAATCTTTAACTTTCCAAAGAAAAGGAACAATGTGCTCAGCATTGTGATTGGACCAGTTATGACTTCTTACCACATTTTCAACTTTTTTTTTATTTTATATAAATTTTAGTTAAATGTTAGTACAATTTGAATTTTCCTCTTTTTAAAATCCCTTGCCCACCTACACATGACAGAATGAAAATTTCTAATCTGTATTTCAATGAATTTCATGCATATTTCTCTAACAGTTCTAAGAATTCAGCCACTTTGAGCCCACAACCACAGGCAAGGAAAACATTTTGCCTCTGTGTTTTTGACACTTTTAATGTTTATATGGCATCTTGAACTAGCTTTTGTCTGAGATGACTTTTCAGGACAGGGACAGAGATGGTATTCTTTGTTTATTCTGTTTCCAGAACAAAAACAAGGACCCTGAGATTGATAATAAGGATAAATACACAGTATTCATTACTTCTTAGGACTGATGGGACTCCCAGCATTCCAATGGGTCTCTCTAAACTTCTCCAAGTTTTCCTAGAAAATTTTAAACTTCAACTTGGAATTGGACTGACTTTTTTAGTCTTAGCGTACACTGATTCCAAAATAATTTATTTAAATGGCATAAACAGGATTTTATGTTTTATCATTTGTAAGAACATCCTGTTGCCACCCTCCACCCAATAAATGCCCAAGAAAAAGAGATTAGAGCAATGAGCCCTGTCTAGAAACATTGGCCTATCTCTGAATGAATAAATTCAATGTGTGAACATTAATCAAAATAGCAACACGATGAATTAGCACAACTTTCTGTGCAAATAATGATCAATAAAAAGGATGGCACAGGTGCCTTAGAGAAAAATGTAATCTAAGTGCAAATCTCTTACTCATAAGATTCAAATTAAATCTGCTTGATTTTTGAAAGCTCCATTCAAACATTAATAAATGTTTTCGTCTCAAAGGGTGGAAATGCCACACTTCTTTGGTAAACTAAAACACATGTGATTTTACGTGTTCCCAAATAAAAAACATGAGCCAAGCAAAATATATGAAACGAACACACAATAAGTTGAGTTTACTGTAAGCACAAGTTTTAGTGCAAGTGGCGCTGAGGTATAGTCTACACACTGGAGAAATATCCTCATTATGCCTTCAGAGCCCCACACCTTTCAAACATAAAGAATTCTGTTTATGCCAGATTGAGAGATTCAAATGTTTATTACCACTGCTTAAGAATTTATTGTAAGACACATTTAACATGTTACTTCTGTCTTATTGACAGGTATCCATAGAGCTGGGCTGAGAACTTCTTAAGCTCATTTTCCCCTTAAAATCTAATTTGTGAATTAGGGATACATAGTTTCATACAGTGTGCCGGATAGTTTTCAACTTTAATTGTGATAAAAGTGCATGCAATTTAAAACTGACTGTTTAAGCCTTTATAAATTTGTTTGTATTTTTATTTGTGCACATGTACCAGTATGTGAGTGTGCCACATGTATATAGGCATTGACTCAGAAGATGGCATCAGATCTCTTGGAATTGGAGTGACAGGTTGCGGTGAACTACTCAGCATGGGCTCTAGGAAACAAACGTAGGAGTCTGGAGGAGAAGCAAGCATTCCTAACTACTGAGAAATCTCTGCAGCCTGTCGCTTTTTCTGTTAATGTGTCTTCAGGTAGTGGTAAATGCGTTTACATTATCATACAGCGTTTACATTATCGTACAGTCAATCTAAGGCCAATTCTTTTTGTCTAATGAAGTGAACTCAATAGCCTCAAACAAAAACTCCCTATATCCCCTAATCATGGTCTTTGGTAACCAATATTATACCCCCTAAAATAGACCATTTAACTGGTTTCTACCAATGAGATTTTGCAATACTTGTTCTGCTCTGACTGGTCAGATTGATTCATCATAATTGCCTCTGGTTCACCCATTTGTTACACAATGGATACTTCCTTTTCAGTGCAACAACTGAGCCAAGCTCTCTAATTTCTCTTATCATTTGCGTATGTAACTACTCCTATGAATTTTTTTAAAAAAAGAATTCTCAGGTCTCACCTTAAGATTTTAGCGTCTGAACTATTCCCTCAGTTCTTGCTTGGTCTGTTAGCATCCTGTATCAGTTACTTTTCTGCTGCTGTGAGAAAATACCCCAAGAAAAGCAGTTGAAGGAGGAAAGGGTTTATTTTGGCTTACAGTTCAGAGCAGCAGAATTTGTTATGGTGGGGAAGCATGCAGTGGGAGTAGAGCCTGTCCTGACAGTTGGACCCAGAGAGATCATATTTCTTGTGCTCATAGGAAGCAGAGACACAGTGGAAACAGGAATTAAGCCTATCCCTTGTAGGTGACATATTCCTAAAGAATAATATCCTTCCCAGGCTCACCACCAAGTAGGCATCAAGTGCTCTCTCATATGATGAAGGACGTGTCTTTCTCAAGTAGCCACAGATGCCCAAGCTTCAGATAGACCTATTGTTTGTGTTAGCAACCTTTAAGTTTAAAGATTAATTGGTGTATAATACTTGTGCTTATTTCTGAATTGCATGTGTTATTTGATGCATTTATAGGTCATGCAATGTTTATATCAACATAAACAGAACTGTTTCCTCCAATATACTTTATGGTAGAGACTAGGGAGTTCTTCAATTCTTTTTGATGTATTTGGTTCTTTGTCTTTACCTATCATCCCTTTTTTCTCTTGTACACTAAGACACCTAAAGTTATTTCTCCCATGCATCTACCACTTGTGTCTGAGCAAGCTTTAGCTCAGATTTTCTTCACCCTTTTCTAATATTTGAGTCAATCTTGCTTAGTCCAGGCTGTCTTTGCTCTCTTTGTAGAATTGTTACAAATACTTATAGGAAGAACTTAGAACTTTTATATTCTAAAGGCAGAGTCACTCATCAAATTCCATTTCCTTAAAGAATACTAGTCAAATATTCTAAAGAAGCTGCAGAACATTATTTGATACTTTATCTGAACAATATGCAATTGTTCAGCTAATTCCAAAATCTAGGAAGTTCTATATCTTGGTAAATTAAAATGTGATGTTAGAGTTTCTTCTCACAATCCTTCCAAACTCTTTGAGAAGTATCATTATTGCCCTTTCAATTGGATAGTTCCTTTTCAATACAACGTCTGAGTCAAGTTCTCTAGCTTCTTTTGTCATTTGCATATGTAACTACTTCTAGGAATTAAAAAAAAAAAAGAAAGAATCCTCAGGTCTCATCTTAAGACTTTAGTGTCTGAACTATTCCCTCAGTTCTTGCTTGGTCTGTTAGCATCCTGTATTAGTTACACTTGAGTTGTTAGATCGGGAAAACAGAAAATGGTGATGGAGACAAAAGGAATAAGATGGGACTACCTTGTACTAACTTACGAAGCCTTCCCAAGATAGGAAATCACACGTTTCTTTATTTATAAACTGGATGTGAGTAGTCAGATATGAATAAATGTAGCTAGCATGATCATATATCCACTTTTCTGTGTGATGATGGTATGTGCTTATGTTTGTACTGCCACCTACTCTGGCTTGTGAGTTTTCTCTGTCTGAGTTTGAAGGGGATTCTTTCTATTATTTTAAATTTGATATTTAAAATAAATATCACAAGCCTCTTTTCCCTTCCCTCCCTAACTCTCCCATATATCCCTGCTTTCTCCAGAATTACAGCCTTTTCCCTCCAGTAATTGTTTTTGCATGCATATATGTATTTCTCTATTTGCCATGCTAATGTATGTACTACCAGAATTTGCTCTTTAATGTAAGGTTAAAATTTCAAAATTACTAATGATGACATGTCATCTTGTGACACTATCAGCACTTACTATTGCTGATTGATATTGACCGATAAAAATAAATGCACTGTGATGTCTGCTTTAGAGACAATTAATTTCTACCTAACATGATATAATAATATCAACCATCTTTACCAGAGTTTTATCTGTGTGCTGTGAAGAGCAAATCTGCCAAGACACCAGACAATGACTCCTAAGACACTTGAATAATTTAGGATTATGTGTACATCGAGTGTGTGTGGGCTGGAGACAACAGCTAAGCAGATCCAGCATGGAACAGATTTAACGTGATCCGATTTGTCTGCTTCTGCAATTTGTCACTAATTGTCACATATATATATTTTTTAATATTTTGCCATGGTTTCCATTTCGCAATGAAATCTGTTAAGAATAATGAGCACAGAAAAGCAAAGGCACATGTTTAGTGAGAATTTAAATACTTCATTTTTGTTAGTTGAGAAAGGTGTTGAAACAATTTAATTTGCATAAAAGTTTCTTTAACATTTACCATCCATCACACAGTCATAGTGGTCATATTAGGCACATTAAAAAGCCAAGGACAAAGCAGCATTAGGAGGCACTTCAAAGTTACTATTTATTTTAATGAACTGTTCCCCGAAATGACAATTTTGCTGCTTGTAGGAGGGACAGGTGTATTTATATTGTTTAAGAAGGATGACTCTTTTACTACCAAACTGTTGATCTTATTTAATTTCTCCCTTTAAATTAAAAGTTTTTTAGAATGTAGGAAACACACATACACACATGGACACACACCCACGGACACACACATAGCTATTGACATTTTGATTTCACTTAACAGAAGGACGTTTTAAAACAGATGTCTTCCCTTAGTAGAAAATAGGTGCCATTTAATTCTACAAGAAGAAATTCAGTTAAATACTTAGAATGGCATTGTATATTTTAGTGGAAATAATGGACTCAAAGTAAATTATTTGATTTTCTCTGTCAAAGTGACTGAATTTTTCTTGGATAATATTTCAAATGTAGAAATTTGATATTGAACAAAATTAGTTTCTTGTGCTGATAATTGAAGTTCTGATTTTATAGGAAATTAAGTTTGTTAAAATTCAAGGCTCTAAGGGTTAAGAAAATCATAGAATAGAAATATAATTCTTTGACTATGATACAACCAATAGGAAATAATTATTAATAAATAAATTATGGTATACTACCAGTTGTGTCAAATAGGATATTCTATGAATATTTTATAAGTTGATAGTCTTTGAATTGAAGGAGAGAGTGTAACTATCAAAATTTAGTAGTATATTTTACACAGAATAAAATATTAACGTTTTATAATTAAGGTCTTTATTTAAAAAAACAAAAGTTGATAACAGAGAGATCACAAACGCTGCCACCTTCCTTACTTTAAACACAGTAACCCACAGGTCAGGGTAACCCTCTTGGAGTTGTAGAGAGCACTCAGATACCAACAACCAACTGAACACCTAACCAAGAAAAAGAAAGATCCTAGAAGATAAATCATTTGCCATTTTCTCCTTTTAGGACTTTTCATTCAGGGAGAGTTAATATCTTAGCATGGAGTTACTCCATCCCTGAATTCTTCCTTGGCTCAGAAGGAAAAACATAATATGAGTTTTCAAATTAAAGTTTGTTAACGATTACCTGGGGACTTATTCATTCCTAATGTTATTGAGGGACTTGGCATCGTTTGGCTATCAGGTTTGAGGCTTCTGAATGTAGTAATAGGCTCTACTGTATATAAAAGCAGCAGAATCTATAGGCTAGGGGCACCTAGGTGATAATAACATAGGTAAGAAAATTCTGCACTCTTGCTGAGGTTCTGAGAAGTACAGTGACAGGACACTATGATGTTAGGGAGGAGAAGAAGGAGGGAAGGGTTGTGCACGCCATCAAGAAAGTGTGGACACAAGTCCTCTGCTCTGGGCTGATAGAGGAAGATTTCCCCTGGATTCGTGATAGTCTACAAAACTGGAAGAAGAGGCTTGTTTCAATATGCAAAGAAAGAAAGAAAAGCAATTTCGGAGAAAAGAAATAACTCACTGGAAATGAAACCTAAGTAGTTATTGAATTATCCTGAAGGATTTCATAGTGAGGGCTACAAATACATAAGATGGAGTAGTAATACAAAGTTAGTTATGCGAAATCAGGCAAATGGTGTAAGATAATCAAAAAATAAATCAAGCAGAAATTAATTCACTAATTAACATGGGATATTATTTTATTTTAATGAAATATGTCAAATTTTTTTCAATACTTGAATGCATGATTTAAGGATGACTTTTGGATAATTACTATAATAATATTCAGTATTAGAGGTGAGAAAAAAAAGCTATTAATTACCTCAGTATAAATACCTCAGAGTAAAGTTATTGGCTCTTGCATTTAGAAAATATGTGTTTAATAGAAAGCTCCAGCTTTACTATTTAAAAGGAAGATTCATTATCTCTATAGTTCTAATTATATCAAATTCTCATTTAGACTTGACTTATCCAGTTCATGCAATCTCAACTATGCCATTAAGTCACCCCCTCCACTGAATTTGTAAGTCTTTCTTTACTACTTATAAAGTATGGCTCGAGGGATTATTTAAAATTCTGTAAACTGGGCAGTGTTGGCACACACCTTTAATCCCAGCACTCAGGAGGAAGAGACAGGCAGATCTATGTGAGTTTGAGGCCAGCCTGGTCTGCAGAGCTATTTCTGGGATAGGGTCTGAAGCTGCAGAGAGACTTTGTCTTGAAAAACCAAAAATCAAAACCTACTATTACTGCTAATAGTAATATAAAAACCCCAAAATCTGTAAAAGAAATGTCTAATTTTACTTTTCACTTTAAAAATGTTTGGTTACAAACCTACAGGACACCACTACCATGTGAGTTACAAACAAAATGGGGGAAAAAGCCAGACCCAAATCATCAGCAACTTAGCTGATGGGACATTTAAAACTTTTTGTAGTTCCAGTGAGCACTAGAAAAATGTTACCGAGGTATCAATAGCAATGGAATGACCTAGTTCACAGTAATACTCTTCTTAGCAGCTCATCTGAGAAAACAGCAATGCTCAGAAGTCCAACAAGACAAGGGCTCACAAGCATGTGATGCCTCAGGGCCTAACAGCACAAGGCTAACAGTCAGTACACCAATACCGAGAACCCACCGTGGGAAGAGAAAACTGACTCTTGATGGTCATTTTCTGGTCTACACCCCTGTGCTTTGATGTGTACATGTATGCACACTTATGAGACACACACTCACACACATCCATACTAAAAAGTATATATCAAGACTAAAAGTCATATCAAGAGCAACAATAAAGCCAAACCAAACCCACTTTGTAAGTGGAGTCCTACACAGCCAAGAGAGACTTCTTCATAACATTAGACTGAAATGGAGAAGGTCTTAATGATGACTGTTGCACCTTTTGGAATATCCTGCCTAGCTGTTTGTTATGGTTTGTAGGCAGTATAGCTGGATAGTTCTATTTGTTGTCTTTTGTCCTTTGGCAGATTCATAGCCCCTTCCTTTACTATGAGAACTGGTTCTCATTCAGTTGCAATAGTTTCTATATTTCAAGATGGAAATGATTTTGTAGACTGGTTGAAAATCAATGTGGCACTATTGGTACTAAGCTATACCCAAATTTTGTTGGGATGGTGAGCTTTATACATGTTTTGCCACACTTAAAAATTTCTAAAACAGTTTCAGAATGTATTTATTATTCATCTATATGTATCATTGATTAGATTTTAGAAAAAAATCTAGCCTTAGAATGATAGCCTTAGAATGATATGAAAGGTCATAACACAGTACCTCTGTTGAATTTTTTCCTATATTGTAATTGGATTCTTCCAAATATGGTTACTCCTTTAAAGAAGTAAAATTCCAGTGGAATTCTTTAATCAAATAGGTAATGGCTAAAATGCTGTGAAATTTCAGAGTTTTGAATTTTTGTCAAGTTACAATTACTGCAAAAAATAGTTTTTAAATAAGAAATCATTGATATTTCTCAAAAAATCCAAGTAAAAACTCAACAAATTAAAGATTGAATGCTCAAAAATAATGCATAATATATAATCTCAAAATTATCTTCCCATGCATTGAAACATTTTGAGAAAATAAATCACTGGAGCTGTTATTGTTACTTTGCAAAATTCATTTTTAAGAACAGAATGAAGCCAAGCGAGATTGACAAGGCCTAATCTTGAAGCATCTAATTTTGAAACATTAAAAATATAAAAGCAAAAGTGTTTTGATGAGCCTCATTGTGCACATATTTTTAAGACATGTGCATCAAGCAAAGGAAGGGAACTAGGCCCTATATGAGCACAGCAAACTCCAATTCACATAATTTACCATGGAGAGAGCACAACTGAGAAAATTGTCCTAAATGAATGAGTTTCCCAGCTATCTCAGCACCTGTAGAAAGTGAATAGAATAGCCTCTGAAGTGCAATTATGGGCTATATCGGAGCACCAAAATTTCAGCAATTTGCCCATATTCTTACTAGTCAAATATTTGATTTTTCTTCTTAACAAGTTGTTTTATTATTTATGTATGTGAATGAGAGAAAGAGAGAGAGAGGGGGTGAGGGAGAGAGAAACTATTACCTGAGGTTAAGAGAATTGTCTTATGCCCACTTTAAGTCTAAGTTGCTTGATGGGCCACCACTAGTCTACTGATAAAAAAGACTAAAACTAAAGGTTCCACTCTGCAGAGGTCCCAATTGTAGAGACTTGGAGCAGGTGATGAAGAGAGACTCACATCTAACTTTCTCCTTTGTAGCCCCTCCACTACCTCAGTGCATAAAATGGTGCCATCCACACTTTCAGACATGTGTAAGGGGGGGGGGGTGGTCTTTCTTTATCAATTTACCTAACCAGGAGAGTTGTGCCGTGAGTTTTACTTATCTCCTAGGCGATCCAGATCCTGCCAAGATGACAACCAGTGATCCAATGACTAATGTGAAACCTTGACAAAATTCTGAATCGAAAAGCAAATAAAACTTTATTGACACACACAGCACAAGGATTTGCTGACACACACTTTTTTGTTGTTGTTACAAGGCAGTTAAGCCCTTGAGACAGAGTCTGCACAACACACAAAATCTTAAAATATATACAACACTGACCTGTAGACAAAGTTTACATCTCCTTGTGGTCTGCTTCTGAACCCTTCACTCTCATATTTGAGGGGGATACGAATTACAGTCTATACTCTTCAAAGTCTTCAGTACGTACCCTCATTCCTAATTTTGAGAATGAAGTTGTGCTGGGAAGAGGTGACATTACATACTGGAACACTGACACTGATAGAGTTGCCTAGAATTGGCAAGTAGGTCCTGGAACACACAGGCTCCCACTGCTGCAGTGACCAAATGAAAAGCATCCTGGGAGGTTACCCTGCATATCCTGCCTTGTGTCAGCAACATTTTGACAACGATCTTAAGCTTCATTCAGCACTTTTTTCTCCTATCACACTTCCAGCTTCATTTTAATATGAGTTTGGCTACTGCTGAACAGTTATATGATTTCGTCCTCTTAGCATATGGCGTGTGTGTCATACGGAGCTGTACTGAGTCCTCAATCTTCAGTTAGCCGTATGGATGATAGCAGGTTTTTCTTTTTAAAGAAAAACTCTGTAATAAAATGCTTGTGTTGCCAAAACACAAACATGGGTTGGGGAAGGACTCTTAAATTCCACCCATAACCACGGTGCTTCTGGCAATTTTTGGTTGCTATAGCAAAGGGAGGCAGTTTCTTCAGGAGTGTATCACTGAGAGGGTGCCCATATTCCAGTTGATGGTCCTATCAATGCACATACAGGTAAAATCAAGTTGACTCAGTGGGTTAAAAATAAACACATAAAGTTCAGAAGGGAAAGTTTTGAGGACTGTAAGGGAGAAGTTGAAAGAGAGAGCAATTGTGTAGATTTCTTCAAAGTGTCTTAGCTTCTTATATGAAATTCTCAATAAATAAAAAAGAAAGCTTGTCCTGAAGGGCTGTGGGGTCTATACCTTGTCCTCATACACTGAAGTAAGTGTTCTAACTGCCATTTCCCTATCCAAGGACTTGTTTTTTAAAAATAATTTCATCATTTGTATATCTTTTCTCCTACATCAATTTAGTTGATTTTTTTCTTTAAGTGGATTATCCACTTAAAGAAACAAAGGAATAAAAATGGGGACAGCATTCTGTGACAGATCACTTACCTTCAGGCAGGGTGTGCCATGAGCGATCCTCATCACTGTGAAAAAAAAATCCATAATAAATAAATAAAGCATGAAATTTAAACAGTAAAGATTTTGAGCTGATATTTCTCATGTTGAAACTCTAGAAGGTAAGTGGAAGACCACTTAAATTTGACTTTCTGATGATTGAGATAAGCACACTAATACTAGTTTGGACCCACATGGAAGTGTTTGTGTTTTTCCTTACATGTTTGCTGCTGCAGGACATGCACAGTGCATGCTTAGCAAATGTAGCATCTATACAGCTCTCTGTAAACATGCAGATTCAGTGAATGCCACTGTTGTAGAAGGCTTTTCTTTGCCGTGGCAAAAGACTCCAGAGAAAAGTGAATTGTTTTGCTTTTATTTTCCTCATTGTTTCAGAACTTTCAGTTCAAAGTCACTTGGTGTTTTCTTTTTGGACCTGCGGTGAGTTAGAGCATTATCTTAAGAAGTCTAGGAACAGTAGAACTGCTCATCTCATGGAAGCTGGGAAATAACTGCAGCATAAAGGAAGGGGTAGTGTCTCAATTACTCCTGCAGAGCCTGCCTCTCGTGACCTAACTTCCTCCTATTTAACCTCACCCACCTGCGAAAAATTCCTTCATCTCCCAATAGCTCCATAGGTTTGTGACCAAGCCTATACAACATATGTTCTCCCAGGGTATATGTAAGACTCAAACCACAATAATTATAAAAGAATCAGATTAAATTAAAGAATTCATACAGAAGAAATTTTCCTCAGGTTGAATCTCAGCCATATTTTCTTCTTTATCATTTGTGGCAATTCCTGGGCAGATAAATCTATGAAGTATATCTTCTTGAAGTATGTGAAAAAGACAGAACAACTTATCAGGTTGACAAGATCCTAAAACGCTTTGACATCAGATGCTCTCACTATTTTAAGGCAAGTCTATTTGTTGTACCCTGATAGTACTTGACATTACATGTGAATATATTGTAGAGGGAGCTTGTCTCATGCTGACATAACCTTTACCCCAAAATTTTCTGGAAACAAGAGTTCCACTTGAATCTACCTATTGCTGCTTTTCTCAGCCTCGGGAGTAAATGTGTTGACACGCACATCCTTGCTTACCCAGCTAACATTTACTGAGCACCAGCCATCAAAGCCTTACATTTAAAGATGAATGAAGACATCTTCAATCCCCTCAAGGTACTCAGTGTCTAGTATGCAGGCAGGCTGGCAAATCAAATGATGATGGGACAAACACATGTCATGGCAGATCTATGTACAGTGGGTTTTCAGAAGCAAATAAAAACTTCACAGAAGAGAAAACGGTGATACTAAGAACCTAGAGATGTATAGGAGTAATGAGGAAAATAAGGATGCACAATTTCACTGCAAAATGAGTATACAGTAGCTGGTGCTTAGGCCTGATACCTATAAGCCTTGGTTATATCTCCCAGGGTTTCTTTTCTTGTGTGTTGCCTAGCACTCAAATCTGGACCGGCCCTCAGATAAGCGTTGTATAACTGAAATGTGCTGCTTCATGACTTTTGAGGCTCCATTTAGAGTCCTTGCCTTTATGATACTTTACTTTGAAGCCACGTCAGAGGTGAAAACTGATGAGTCCCTCATATCTTGACAAGCCTGAGCTGTGTGGAGTTCCTGTATAGCAGGAGCCATTAAACTGACGAGAGCCTGAGACTCAGGTGTTGAGGCATAAGCAGGAGGAAGAAGAGATCTTGGAAGCATGTCTTCCTGCAGTGGCCACATTAGCTGGGAATCTGAATCCCAACCTAACCCCAGTTACTGACATCCAAAAGTGTAAGTAAAATAAATGATCATGCTAAACCCATCAAATTTGGAGTATTTTGGTACATAGCTGTGGGTGCAACCTGCAAACATGTGTGACAGTTCCTACTAACCTAAGAACAACAAAAAGCTAAATGTTGTAATAAGGTAGAAGACAATAATTCTAAGGCAAATATATGTTAAACTGTTTTCAACTACATTAATTCACTAGAATTTTTCTTCCTTGTAATTATCTTCCTTAGGCTTCTGACAAAGATCTCAGTTGAACGTTAGTTCAAAGTGGACTTCTCTAGCTAATTCCCACCCACATGAAGTTCAGCTAGAACACTGAACTCTGACTTTGATACTGTTTCCTCTCCAGCATGTCTCACCATCCATACTTATATGATTATTCATTTATTTTATTTCTTTTCCTTCCCCATGAATGCAGAAGAACATTTGTCTTTCTCCACTTTTGAAAGTAAGAAGATAAACCCATTTATAAATCATTGATTAAAATGGAACTGTTGCTCTTCATTTTTTACTCTTTTGTTTCTTTTGGGGGTCAACCACCCAGCAACCAATTACATTATTACTTATAAATGCCTGGCCTTAGCTTGCATAGGCCTTTCTTGCCAACTTATGTATCTCATCTTAAAATAATATTCTACAACACAGACTTGAAGGGGCATGGCCGATCGGTAGTTAAAAATTAACCAAACTAGCTTAATATAAAAGATTTAGCTTTAATAAACAAAAGAAAGGAAAATTTACAAAACCAGGGTTCCAGTGATCCAAGAATGCAGGGGACAAAGAGAGGAAGTGGAAAGCACACATGATCTTTTATTTGTTTTGTGTGGCCCCAGGGGGACACACCCTAAGCAGAATGTGATTGGCTGAAGTTATATATTTATATTTTATTTATATTTATATTTTACATATAAGTATAAAGCTTCTATATTCTGAGATAATATGCTTTAATCTATTGCCCCAAGAGTCTTTGCTAGAAAGGAATAATTGATCATAACTGATCTTAGGACATCAGTTTACATGTCTAACACTTAGATTAATAAAACCGTAACACTAAAAGAGATTTTAGAAACCAATATCATATATCAATATTATGTATCAAAGATGAGAAAGTTGAATATTGATGCACAGAAATAGCTTTAATACTATAAAACTCATCAGAGAAAGAATTGAAGAAAAGTTAGATCCCACTATTCCTCCTGGTGCCTTGGTCTTACCCACCCAATAGACTGTAGCTTTCTGTTTTCAAACTAAATTATCTTTTATTGCTACAAGCCAGAATTACTAAATCAACTATTTCAAATCAATCTTCCTCACTATTTCACTTTAGACATGTTTTATTGACATGTTTTCCAGGTCCATACTTCTGGAAAGTACACATTTGTGTGATATTTGATCGCACTGTGTAAAGATATGTCTCTGTCCTTCCTTGCCTGCCTAAGTCACCTTCTGTCTAGTTTAATGAAGATCTGGATGTCCAATAGCTATGCAGGAGAGGATAGGTGGGACTTCCAGGCAGAGACAGGAATCTGGGAAGAAAAAGAGGTGAAAATTCCCCAGTGAGATGCTCAGGAAGTTGTACGTTAGGTAAGGAGCAAAGGTAAAAAAACACATGGCAGAAGGTAGATTAATATAGATGGGTTAATTTAATTTTTAAGTGCTAGTTGGGAACAAGGTCAAGCTTTCATACTTAGTAAGAAGCCCTATTCAGGAGCTAGAAGTCCAAAGAAAGAACCACTAAATACAACTGCTAGAAACAGAATTTCATATGAAAATGTAACTTGTGGTTATAAAATAGTTATGTTAAACGATTTGAATCTCTCTGCATAGAGTTTATGATGAGTCTGGGCTAGATTTTACTGTCATATGGGTGAGTTTGTGTGATCTGTATGTGGTGGGCAGTATGTTTAGAAACATTGCCTGGATAACATGTTGAGAGTTTGTGGAGCAGAAATTTCAGTCTTGGTTGTCTCTCCAGAGAGTATCTTCTAACTACAAATGTCATTCTTCATATTGACAACAGAGGAAGGTGATGTATATGGGCAACCATGTTGAAGAAGTTTTCCTGGACCATGACTCAAATGGATTAACAGAGCCTTAGAATCTATGCTGTTCAATATTTCTCCTCCAAGATTATCTGCAGTATTTCCTTCTGAATGATAGCTTCTATTTCCTTTTTTTTTTTTTTTGCAAAATTCACACTTTAGTAAACATAACGTGAAGTGGATTCTTCTACCCAATTCAGCCCCCTACTTTCTCTGTAATGTCAGAGAGCTTGTTCTCCATCTGAGTATCAAACCTTTATACCAGAAGATGCCTGTATTTTGCCTGCTTTGTTAGACAAGGGGTACTTCCCTGATGCAGCAGATAGCTAGTCTATATGGCCATAATTTTAGTTGTCACTCTCCTTGCTCATGATGGTTGCAGAGCTAGGCAAAAGCATATGCAACTGTTCTCTGCTACATGCAGGTCACAGATTGCTCATTTTGTATAAACACCTGTGTAATGGTTGATTTTGTGGTCTAACCATTGATAGGGACATAAAATTTGTCACTTTTCTTATGCTTGACTGAATTATATGAAATGTCACATCTCATTTTGGCCCTTGGACTAGAATTGTCTATCATTAAGTCTCTTGGTCGATAAAGTTTCAGAATTGCACCAAATCATTATACCCGTTTTGGTTTCAGTTTCCTCTCCTCTCCTCTCCTCTCCTCTCCTCTCCTCTCCTCTCCTCTCCTCTCCTCTCCTCTCCTCTCCTCTCCTCTCCTCTCCTCTCCTCTCCTCTTCTCTCCCCCATTCTGCTCTCCTCTCTTCTGTCTCCTTGCTCAGTTTTTCCTTTCTCTTTACTGCCTACATGAATTGAAATATATATTATTATATATTACAATATTATATTATATATGTAGATCATTATTCTGGAGAATATTAAGGAACACATACTGAAATTTTATTCATTACACCAAGACTGCGATCTGAGCATGTATTCTTACTTATCTCTGTCTTGTTCTTTTTAAAATCCATTGAGATGCTTATCATCACAGATACATTTTCTTGTCAATAAATTTTAAATGTTGCATAAACTTGTAATGAAGGAAAGGTTCTAATCAAATTTATAGATGAAATCATTCTTTAATTTTGCTGATATTTACATAATCATACAGATTTACAGTTACATTTTCATAAATTTAATTTCAATGATTCATAAGTCTAACAGATCAGATATTGGTGTTTTAAATTACAAGTGAGATTCTAGATGCAGTTATTTTATGCTGAAGTCATCAAAGAAGTTTGACAGAAGCTCAAGTGTGTTTCTTCTTAGAGTTAAGCTTAAATCAGAGTGTCTAGGGTCAAGGAATAGAATGTAGGGTAATGGAGAATTGTATTCAGGCTTGATGGTTTATTTATCAGCAACTCTGGGCATTCATACACAGAACTTCAATTTTGTCAGGTACCAGACAGAATAACAATTTTCTGAGAAGTCATTGGTTATTTGATATATTAAAACAATATTGGAAAATTCATAAATGTTCTCTATGCACCTGCTATTAGTTTTTGTATCTAGTTCTTTCCCCACTGCCTGGAGAAATATTTGGGAAAGGTTTCAAATAATCCTGAAATTAAAGCATGTTAACAATGTGGACTAATGGATTTGAAAAGCTCAGTCATGTAAGCCTGTGTTTCATAGTATATAAACATCAAATGCAATTTCTCCTTTCTTTCCTGGCTCTGAAAAAAATGGGATTATTTTGAGATCTTCGAGAAAGGCAATTTATGTTAGAATTGAATTTGGGGTCATAGAATGATATTTTGTGATCAGAGGTGGTTTTCACCTCTGTGTTATACCATAAGAGCTTATAAGAGTTTGTAATATTTTATATTACTAATAAACCTTCATTTTACCCTATGGGGCATATTTGAAGAGAATGGTTCAGTGATGATTCTGTGAGACCTCTTGTTCTAAACTGGACAGATAAGTGCTGAACAAACCAGTGTGCGTTTCTGAAGGTCATTAATGACGCTCACATAAGTAAATTTTCAACGCTTTGAGGGTCAGAGCAGTGTTTCTTAATTCTAACAGCTGAACAAATCACTGAGGCATTTAAAAACTGTAGGTGCTAAGTTCACAGATCAGAATGAAATTCTGCACTTCTAACAAGAGCTCAAGGGATATTGATAGCTTATGGCTTGTAGCTTAAACTCCGAGTAACACAACACTGAAAATTCATTAATTTAAAATCTTGTGATATAGATATTCATAGAAATTCTTACTCAGTAAGGCCAGCACCAGGCCCACAGTGTTGAATAAAGGGAATTCTGGCAGCATGATTTGTTTCAGATCTACCAAAATGTATTGTGGTGGTGAAAATTGTGATTAATTTGGTTCAGTCTACTTTCTATCTCACTTTTGTATGCCTTCTTCTCAGTTGACGCTGCAGCCACCCTCTTTCACAATGATATCTATCCATGGGGTATTTTCTTTGTTTAAAAGCTTTATTTAATTTCACATACTGAACAAACAACTGCTTACACTTAAAGATCTGTTGCCCAAAGGGAACCTTCCAGAATGTTGTAGTCTGTAGTTCTGAGAAGAGCAATTTTGCCTCTAACTGGTGAGGTTTGATTACATTGCAAGATATTTTTGTCACAACTTAGCTACATCTTGGCATCTACTAGGCAAAGGTGAAGAATGATGGTCAACATTTTACAACACAATGGAATTGAAATGGTTTTTTCAACATAGAATTGTCTTCCCAATTGACACACCAAATACTGTGGTTTGGGCACCTTTAGGTTTAAATGGCCAATTTTAGTTTCCTTTTGATTGCTTTTATTCTGTCCAGTAACACTTGGTTTTTCTTCTTTGGATTTACTCAGGGCTTAACACTTATTAAACACATGCTCACATATATCGACTAATGAGTTTTATACCAACATTCCCACTTTTGAAAAATCCATTTCTTTATTATGTGGTTCTCAGAAGAACAATTGTGTCTTTGATCTATTTCTTCATAACAACTCTGCAGACATACGTATGTATGCATGTGTATATATACATATTATATATATATATCAAATATGCATATAGGTAATTGTTATATTGATGTATCCACAGACAAAAACTATGGAAATATATAAACATATCTTTAAATATAACTGGATTTACAATTTATTAATAAAATCAAATTCAGTGTGTTGTGGTGAACAGATAGGCTAATCTAAGAATGAAGACAGATTCATAGACTCTGGCTTAGGGTGAGATGTTACTCTGATCTGCAAGGCATAATATCAAGTCATCAATCACCAACTGTAGGAACAAAAATCCATTTATCGTTTGCCAATTGGAAGAAATACAATTGACTGGAACCAGCTGGCTTTGGCCTCTCTGCAAGGCTGTGACCCATTTAATCAGTTTGGAATGCATCCATAATTTTGAAGGTGGGTCAGGAAAGATGGCAAGCATGGACAAAGTCAGCTAAGACCAACACGCCCCCCCATTTCAAGTGTTTCATGTTAAAGACACAATAATTAAAAAAGAAGAAAAAAAAGCTATGTGTGCAAGGTCAAGGCTAAGGGTAGGAAGATGGCTTATTCTTTATGATTTCAAAAACTGACAAAATGTGTTTGGTTTGGAAAGACCTGAAAAACCTCACATAACTCACCCTGTGCTCCATTTCACCAGCAGTGTAGCGAGTAATGAAATCTGCAGTTCCTGGTTTGTGTCTGTCGTCTACACCATTCCAGGGACGGTAATCCTGGGCAGTGTCTTTCAGTTGGAGACATTTCCCTTACGAGATGCAGTTATTAACAGGACCTACGTTTGAAAGTGCACGGACTTTCTCCTGCCTGGTTTTGATTTTTCTTCCTTAATGCAATTTCATGGATCTCTTTGAAGCAGACAAAGGAGAGAAGATCTTCATTGCTCATGCTTTCCAAATTTGCTCCCTAAATTGAATTTCTGTACCCTGTGTGAAACTTCGATGTAATAGACAGGAATGCTTTCTTGGACTTCGTGGACTGGGACTTCTGAAGAATACTTATTCCTGGCTTTGTTTTCTTTCTTCCTCTCTGGAGTGATTTATCTGCTTTTCTCTCACTCTAAATTGCAACCTTTCCTACTCTTAATTTCAACCATCATCCTGCCTTTTAGTGTTTCCTTCTTTCTAGATCCAATTTCATATTTTCTGAATCCTATTAGAGCTGAAATCCTTGGCCCTTCATTTCAGTGTCATCCTTTGTTTTACAACCTCATTTAATTTGCAGCAATTCCATGTATGTTTCTCATGCTCTTTCCATTTCCCCGATGCCTCTGTGGTTCTCTTCATGAATTGTACTAGCCTGACTGAACATAAGCTCTGGTTAATTCCAACTCTTTTCCTTTACTACACAAGGACTTGAACAGCTGAAAGCATGGCAAGAAACTCCCCTTTTCTTCCTCTAATCCTCATAAATACAAACACAGGAATAACCCTGTCTTCTCATCTCCTTAGATTTATGACCACTAACCTTTTACCTCCTAACACTGCATCAAAATCCAACTGAACATTCTAAACCAATGTTTGGAAATTGTTGTCTGTAAATGTCTGAAGAGTAAGTAATACGAGCTTTGCAGCCATACGTTTTCTTTCACAGTTCAACCATCATAGCAAAAAAACAAGATGGACACAATTCAAATGAATAGGTGTGGCTTTTTTCCAACAAAATTATTTACAGAAACACTCAGTAAGCTAGATTTGGACCACAAACTGTGGTTGGGTTGTCATGCTTTAAATGATCCAATCTCCAGCTCTGCATAACAATTTGTTACCGTCTCTCTGTCCTCCATCCTTCTACATACACCCCTTCATCCTTGCCAAGTTCTTTCTATTAACTTTTCTCTCTGGTTTTAAACACTGGAAGAATTAGAAGAAAAGATTCCCATGGCCCTTGCTTCCTGGATATATGCCTATATTCTTCCACTCTCCCTCCTTTAGCTGTGGGAGAAATACTCTGGTTCTCTAAGGCTAACACCACTCTCTCCTCAGTCTCCATAGCTGTAATTGTTTCTTTCCATCTACTACAAGGACTGTTTTAACAATTTACCTGCTCTTTCCTTCAGTATTATTCCTTATTTCATGTATTATTTAGGTCAGCATATAAATAATCTGTAGCTGCTGCCATCTAGATAAAGGAAAGAACAGAAAAAGGGAAAACACATCAATCGACTTCATATTCCTTTCTTTTCTGCTCCAGTCCCATGTATCTGACCTATTAACAGCTGCAGTGAGCTCTTTCTTATTATCTCCCTTCATCTTCTCTCAAGTCTTGAACCTGTGTCCATGCAGTTTCCATCCCTATCATCCATCAATGCAACATACCTCTGTGAACCCATCCTTGCTGCTTTCTCATTTTACACTCCCGTATTCACACTTTCAGACTTCTTTTCAAGCCCAGTGATATGAGAAAATCTATCATTGCCTCCTTTGTCCTGTTACTCTGACACACCTCCTGGAACAAACTTTTTTGTTTTCAGAAAGGGTCTGTAGCTGGACATGACCTTTAATTCCTGCTCTTTCTGCCCCTACTTCCCATGTGTTGCCATTACAAACATGGGCAGCCTTGCCTGCCTGAGAATCCTTTCTTTTTTTCTTGTCTTTATTGTGCCATACATTTTCCCACTGCTCTCCCTTCCTCCCCTCTATTTTCCTACCCTCTCCCATGACCTCCACATTCCCAATTTACTCAGGAGATCTTGTCTTTTCTTCTTCTTATTTAGATCTATATATGTCTCTCTTAGGATTCTCTTTGTTTTCTAGGTTTTCTGGGGTTGTGAATTGTAAGCTGTTTTTTTTTCTTTAGGTCTAAAAGTCACTTCTGAGTGAGTACATATTGTATTTGTAGTTCTGGGTCTGGGTTACTGTTCCAAGGAGGGGCTCCTTGTTCATCCTGGCCACCCAGCTAGCTTAGTCCTAAAATAACCACACAGAAACTGTATTAATTAAAATCACTGCTTGGCCCATTAGCTCTAGTTTCTTATTGGCTAATTATTACATCTTAATTTAACCCATTTCTATTAATCTTAGTATCACCACATGGCAGTGGCTTACTGGATAAAAAACCCAGTGTCTGTCTCCGGCAGATCCATGGTGTCTCTCTGACTGATTTCTTCCTCCCAGAATTCAATTCCATATTTCCCACCTACCTAAGTTCTGCCCTATCAGGCCAAGGCAGTTTCTTTATTCACTAACCAATACGAACAACATATAGAAAGAAGGACCTCCTACACCAGGTTACCTCCCTCAAAATGGTTTTTGTTGTTGTTGCTGTTGTTGTTTGTTTTCTGGATTCATCCATTTTTCTTGCAAATTTCAAGATGTCATTTGCCACTGAGTAGTACACCATTATGTATATATACCACATTGCTTTATGCACTTTCTTCAGTTGAAGGGCATCTAGCTTGTTTCCAGGTTTTAACTATTACAAATAATGCTGCCATGAACATAGTTGAGCACATGTCCTGGTGGTAGAAATGAGATTTATTTGGGTATATACCCAAAAATGATATTACTGGCTTTTGAGGTAGATTGTTTCCTAATTTTCTAAGAAATTTTAATACTGATTTTCAAAGTAGCCGTAGAAGTTTGTATTCCCATCAGTAGTGCAGGAGTGTTTCCCATATACCATGTCCTCTCCAGCATAGACTTTCTTCAGTTATTTTGATCTTGGCCATTCTGACAGATGTAAGAGAGAATCTCAGAGTTGTTTTGATTTGCATTTCACTGACAGCTAAGTATGTCCAGCATTTCTTTAAATGTCTTTTAGCCATTTGAGATTCATCTGTTGAGAATTCTCTGTTTTAGGTCTGTACCCCACTTTTAAAAATTGGATTATTTGTTCTTTTGACATCAAGTTTCTTGAAATCTTTGTATATAGAAACATCACACTTTACAATAGATACAAATAACATAAAATATCTTAGGGTAACTCTAACCAAACAAGTGAAAGACCTGTCTGACAAGAACTTTAAGTCTTTGAAGAAAGAAATTCAAGAATATTCTGGAAAATGAAAAGATCTCCATGCTCTTAGGTAGGTAGAATAAACATAGTAAAAATGGCTATCTTGCAAAAAAGCAATTTACAGATTCAATGCAATGTCTATCAAAATTCAAGCAAAATTTTACACAGATCTTGAAAGAATAATACTCAACTTCATATGGGAAAACAAAAACTCAGAATAGCCAAAGCAATCCTCTACACTAAAGGAACTTCTGGAGGCAATAGAATCCATGACTTCAAACTGTACTATAGAGTTACAGTAATAAAACAGCCTAGTATTGGTATAAGAACAGATAGGATGCTCAATGAAATCAAATCGAAGACCTGGAAATCAATCCACATACCTATTAACACCTAATTTTTGACAAACAAGCTAAAATAAAAAATGAAAGCTGAAATCATATTCAACAAATTGTGCTGGCATAACTGAATATCAACATGTAAAAGAATGAAAATAGATCCTTATCTTTCATCATGCACAAAACGGATCAAAGACCTCAACATAAAATCAACCACAATGAACCTCATAGAAAAGAAAGTGTAGAGTGCACTTGAACACATTGGCACTGGAGACTACTTCCTAAATATAACCCCAGTAGCACAGACACTGAGAGCAACAATAAATAAATGGGACCTTCTGAAACTGAGAAGCTTCTTTAAAGCAAAGAACACTGTCACAATACAAAATGACAGCTGACAGAATGGAAAAATATCTTCAACAACCCCACATCAGACATAAGATTGAATTCATTCTTGAAGTCTCTATCTATCCCATTTACTCACTATTTCATAGTCCGTAGGACAAGCATCATCTTTTCAGGGAGGTTCCAAGTCACAACATAAACTGACAAGCTAACAAATGCACTTTCTATTGATAATTCTGCCTCATTCTCTTTATTTTCTTAATAGTACTTACAAAAAAAAGCACCATGTGTTTTATATATAAATGTTACCATCATTGCCTCTCACCATGAGGGGTACATGCCACAACTACAAAGATACTATCTTGTTGCAAAAGGAGCAACGGGCTGTGTTCCAGCCGGAATCCTGGCTCCTCAGCCAGTTTACACCCGAAATAATTACATGGAAACTGTATTCATTTAAACATTGCCTGACCCATTAGTTCTAGCCTTTTATTGGCTAATTCTCACATCTTGATTAACCCATTTCTAATAATCTGTGTAGCACCATGAGGTCGTGGCTTACCAGGAAAGATCCTAATCTACATCTGCCTCGGGTTAGAGAATCATGGTGTCTGCCTGACTCTGCTTCTTTCTCCCAGCATTCTGTTCTGTCTACTCCACCCACCTATGTTCTGACCTATCAGGCCAAGCAGTTTCTTTATTAATTAACCAATGAAAGCAACACATAGAAAGAAGACCCACCTACATCACTATCTGGTTCCCTGTCATATTCTTCTTACCTGGACAGTTTTAGTCTACTTGGACTGGTAGCTGACATTGTGTAGATAAAACAAATAAGTCTTTTAAAGCCTTCCTACTCAAGCAATTGTATACTATAACCTACATCAGCACTTGAGCTTGCCATTTTCTTATCTGCACAGAATCTTAAAAATCAGGATAGACAACTGACCTGTGCAGATCACAGGTATGAAGCAAGATTTCAACCTTGTTTAACAACATAAATATGAAAGTCTTATGAAATCCTATCTCATTTTCTTATGGGAACTTTATCTACTAGAAAATTCTTAGTAATTTAGAGAAGTTTGTGCTCCATTTAGTGTGTGTGTGTGTGTGTGTGTGTGTTTGAGAGAGAGAGAGAGAGAGAGAAATAGAGTACTATACATGTAGGTGCATGTCACAGTGTTCATGTGGAAGTCAGAGAAGAGCTTTCCACTGTCAGTGCTCTCCTTCTGCTTTGGACATCCTGGGGATTGAACTAAGGTCTTCATATTTGGTGGCAAGTAACTTTAGCTGTTCAGTCTTCTTGTTGGCTCTATAAATTTCTAGTTTATTTTCTCCGTCTGCCATTTTGTCTAACCAAAATTCTTCATGGGTATCCATGTTAATTTTTAAAAAGATGTGTGCTTGAATTTTCACAAGCTGACACAAATGCATTTTCTTCCCTTCTTAACTATATTATATATTCAATATCAAAGTTGTGCTAACATCTTAACGAAGCATTCACTATTGCCTTTGAACTCTGCACCTCATTTATATGTCTCACTGTACTGTGCAGCTTTCATTACAATGTTTTGCACTATAATTTTTATCTACCTATTGCAGGACATGTTTTAAATATCTTATCTCCTTTAATTGTTCTAACAAACTAATGTCAATAAAATTAATTTTAGAGCAGATATTTATTTTGTCGCATATGTGATTTACTTAAGTGTCACATGCTAGTAGGTATGTGCAGCTTCATGATAATTTTAAAGGCTAAAAAGAAAGAAGAGAGATTCTTAATGTCCCCATGGCAACAGTATCTACTAAGTATCAGAGTGTGGACACTCTCACATCCACATATGCTTGATTTTGGTAGCCATATTCTTGGTTATTCATTATTAACCATTTACTCACATTAATTTTCCATAATTGATAGAAGAAATAAACACTAAAACAAAGTGAATCACCACTCTCAGTTTCCATCATGCAATCTATTTTTATCTTCTGTCTAAACACATTAATTGTGTTCATTTCCTTAACAATCTTGGGGGAAATGAATTTGATTTACTGAGCCTCTCATACAATATCTTACTGGCCACCTCTACCAAGATTATCTTGACTGCTTGCCCATTGTTAGGATAAGTGATCACTGGTTGGTTAGTACTTTCAGATCTCCAAACAAGAAAGAATGGCTAAGTTGCTGAGGGTGAAGAGAATTTGCAGGATGTCTGAGGGCCTATGTGGCAGTCAGTGGTATATGGCTTCAGCAGGCACCAGCGGTTGCTTGGTGCTAAATGAATGAGTCACTGTATGTATCAATTCTTCTGTAAAATATGGTTAATTGTTAATCATCTGTAGTTTTAGTGGGCTTGTTGCTGCTGAATGTTGTGCAATCCCTCTTTCCCAGGGGGCAGTGTTTGAGAAGACACAGACTCTGAGAGATTTCAATGCAGAAGCTCTTTATTGGGGTTATTATGGGATTAAGGAAATTAAGTTGCCGCAAGAACGTTTCTGGTTGGTCCTTTTGAAACTGGTGGTCAGTGCTGATGTGTTGTGATTGGCTAGAAGCCTGCGTAATTAGTTACAGTGCTTTTGGTCTGCTGACAGGTTGTCTTGATCAATTTTGCTTACTTCTTGTGAATTTGCATGAGCTTCTTTGTGCTTGCGCTATTGCCCTACCACAATTGTGTGTCTTGAAAGTCTTAGAAAGTTAAACTAGTAAGTGTGTGCATCATGCTTAAGAAAGCGTTTGCTATTGTGGTTATTGATTTAAATCTCCCTTTCAGAAGGACATACAGGTGACATCTTTTAGACTTTGTGTCCCAGAGGCTGTTGATTTCTTTGACACATCAACTCAGAAAATAAATCCCTAAAAAGCAATACCAAACCAGACAAAAATCCAACCTTTACCTAGAATACCTCACTAGTTCAAGTAAATGTCAACTTGGATGTTAGGTTTTACGGAACAGGCTGGCAGAGTATTTTGCTGTTTATCTTTTCCAGAGGTTGAAGAACATTACACTGACATCATAAAATCTGACAAATCAATTTTGAATTTGGGGAGATGGAATCTGTAATGATTGTCTTGGGCCATGACTGCAGGGTGGGCAAAGGATTCTATTGTAGACCAAACATTATTACTGTGAACAACAGTGCCCCCACTGATTTTGCTTTTGCTTTTGGCAGATCCTGCCACATCCAGTCTTGTCTGAATGCTGCGTTCCTTGTGTATATAGGAACATGAACACTACTGTTTTCTAGTGAAAAACAGAACGCTTTCATCTGAGCTTTCTCACCTTCTTATTTTCTCCACCCCGCCTTCTCTTCTTCCTCCTTTTTACCTTGTCTTTCTCCCTAATGCCTAACCAAAAGAGCTTAATAAATTGCTCTGAGAAGCTGAAAAGCATTAGTGTATAATGAATATGCACTAACTAGAGTAAGTCTAGAGGTTAGAAAAGATCTATTTGAGAACCATAAGTGATTCCAATGATAACTATTTTGTTTTGTAAACAGTATAAAGAAGTGACACCTTTTTGCAATTTATTTACATAGAACCTAATGACTGCAAGAACTTGAGTCTCTTGGTGAAGACATTTGTCAGTTTTCAACTAAGCATTTCTAGATAGGCTACGTAGATATTCCTCAAGAACATGGACTGCAATACTTATGTATGCATGTATCATGGTTTGGGCCTTGTGTCACCATTACTAGCTGTCATTAAGTGCTCATGCCAAAGGGTTAATTCTGCTGTTAATCACTCCAAACCACTGAGGCCTTCATCTTTAAATATCCAAACAATATTCCTCACCACCTCTGAGGTTTTAAAGCTGCAACTGTGCATGAAGATGATGGGGCAACTCAGCAGCAGAGCTGAATAGAAGCCCACATTGAAGCCTCTACCATCTCTTCTCTATCAGTGCCTCACTCATGCCTTTCTAAAACATGTCCTGTTTCCCGATTTTATCTCATTCATTCTCTTGCTACTCACAACGCTTCCCTCTGAACTACCTTATCTGACTGTGTCTTAAAAAGTATTTGTATAGAGAATGAGAACTTTATTTTTGCAAGTACCGGATGGTTTTACCTCATTTCAGAGATGACTGATATGGCACTAGAGCAGCAATTCCAATGGGATGTTGATAGGGGAACAAGGGATCTTTTTAACACAGTAAGTTAAAAGACATTGATTTTTCAGGAATTGGGCTGCACATAACAGCATAAAGTGACAATCCTCTTTCCTGTTCCCTTTCTACATACTACTGTTTTAGAGGGAGCCGGAGTTCAAACACAGATATTAAACACTCCTGCAATCCAGTTTTTCTCTGATTTTCTTCCAGAGGAAGGATGTGATTTCAGGAATTTTTGTCAGCAATAGCATCTAGCTATATTATGGCATTTCACTCTATTTTATGTATACACTAGAGTTGCAGTACATTGAGATGTTTCTTAAACTGAATTGATTTAAAGTTAAACTATGGGCAAATCTATCTCTAATAAAAGCATAGGTTATGTTCAAGTGTGTATTTAAATAATAGTAACTCTAGTATGTGAGTAAAGAATAACCAATGTCAGTAATATTTAAGTGACTCTTCACAATGACTAGGAGAAGCAAAGATGCCCACACCACCATTTTATGAACAAGGTGGAGTAAGGTTTTAGAAGAAGGAGCCTAAATGGTAGAAGCCTACTATGTGTGGACCTTCTTCCATACCTTTGCCTGATTAAACAAATTTTCGTAAAACATTGCACTGTGCCATGGACTCAGAATTCCTACTAGTAATTGAGGAATTATGAAGCATGATTATTAAAAACTCAGAGAGAGAAATTGGGTTTCAAACTGAAGATCTGAAAAGCAAAGCACCCAATCACTGGTTCTTACCTTGAGCTCAGTCTGAAACGGTGATGCTGCCTCCATGAATCTCAGAATGCAACTGTGCCTGAGAGCTCTTTCCTCCCATTTTATAATCCCTAGTTCTGGGAATAAAGGTGTGTATCACTGGAATTTAAGGTATGCACTGTTCGGTTTTAATGACAAGTTGTATGGCTACTGGGATTAAAGGTATGTCTTACTGTAGCCTGGTAGTAAGGCTGACCAAAGGGGCTGTTTTCCTCGTCTTCAGGAAAGCTTTATTGATTAAAATACAAATGAAATGCTACTACAGAATTACCTGTCTGTCTTATCTGTATCATTGTTTCTTGAATTTGACATAGTTTGGAAACACCCAGAGGATTTGTCAAATAATAGACTGCTGATTTCATGTACAATTCTACTTTAGTAGGTCTCGAGAATAACCTGAAAAGAATTGCAAGTCTTCCAGTTTCAGAAGATGATTGCAGTTTCAGAAGAAGATTCAGAAGGTCATATTCTGGGCTTTGAGAACCATTGCTCTTTCTCCAGATATATTTGTCCTAAGGTTGATGGTATTAGAAAGTAGTCCACAGAAGAGCAAGTTGACTAGACTTGTACTGCTTGTACTGCTTGTACTGCTTTAACTTGAACAAGTTAGGGCCAGACTTCACAAACTGTTGATCCTTTAGGGGCCTGAACCCAGCAAACATTGGAATTGGTGAGAGTTTATATGATTCTAGTAAAAAGTTGGCAAACTGACATTCAGATCACGATGCACATAGTCATACTCTGTAAACAGGCTACATATATTTGACTTGGAGTACTGCGAACAAGGACCAGGACCTGTGCTGAAGAGTGAGTTAATGGCCACCTCAGGAACAGCACATGAATAGATCAACAGTAGATGGGAAGTTTCTCTGCACACACATCTTTGCTAATTATCAACAAATTTTTACAAACGCCATCTTCAGTACCTGCAGTGGCCCTGCATCTCCATTCTTCCATCTGTCTCCTTTTCCAGCTCTAGTGACTCAAGAGACACTACCTGATTTTGAGTGTGAAGCTGATTATAGGAGCTTCTCTTTCTCAATCCTCCAATCAGGCCATTTTTATATGTTTTCAGTTTCATTCCCACTTGTTTGCATAACGGTGCATGCACATACATTTTTGTAGCAGGTGCATTTAGCAAATATCCTGTAGTAAAGAGTGGGTATAAGTCAAAAATCAAAAGGCTATAGAGATAAGTGGTGTGGTTTTGATTCTTTTCTCAGAATTATCTGACTCTGATATTTCAACAAATTAACTCAACATCTAGGAGGACAAAGAGGATAGTTTCTCCTAGTTACCCTCTAACCAGCACCCAAAATACAAGTTGAAAGTATTTCAAGCAGACCTTATCTAGTTACAAAAGTGATGTGTGTTCATTCAAAGAAAAATAAAGGAATGAACACTTAATGAAGTAGCAATTGTAATGTTTGTACTCAGGAGATACTGATTCTCTCTGTTTGGTTATATCTTTCCTACTGAAGAGTTTTCTGTGAGGTATGTTTTACCATAAGAAAAGTCATATTAAATTTGCTCAACTTTTTTTTTATTTTTTATTTTTTTATTAAATTATAAAAGTTTCCATTTCAGCCCCTCCTCCCAACACCCTCCCACTCCCCCCACTCCCTCTCCTCCTCCCTCTCCATCCCCTAGAGCAGTCAGGGTTTCCTGCCCAGTGGGAAGTTCAAGTTCCTCCCCCCTCCCTCCAGGTCCAGGGAAGGTGAGAGTCCAAACAGACTGGAGCGCCAAAATCCAGTATATGCAGAGGAAGCAAGTCCCAGTGTCATTGTCAATGGCTTTTCAAAAAGGCTCCGGGCCAGCCACATTCAGAGAATCTGGTTGGATCACGTCCTCGTTCAATCTCAGTCCAACAGGCCTTGGTGAACTCTCATTATATCAGTCCCCTTGTATCAGTGGGTGCTCGCATCCCTCGCAGTCCTGATTACTTTTTTTATTTTCTTCATCATTCTGTTCCTCATTTGGACTGTGGAGTGCTCAGTTCGGTGTTCCAATATGGGTCTCCATCTGTATCGCCATCCAACGTCGGATGAAGGTTTCCTGTGCCCTTGCCTTTTTTTGCTCACGATCTCTTTCCTTCTGCCTCTCATTTGGACCGAGGGAGCTAGGTCCAGTGTTCCAACGTGGTTCTCTGCCTCCATCTCCATCCATCGCCAGATGAGGGTTCTATGGTGACATGCAAAATATTCATCAGTATGGTTGTGGGCCAAGGCCGGTTCAGGCACCCTCTCCTCTGTCCAGAGAACCATCTGGGAATCTCTCCTTGGACCGGGGATCCCCTTTATAATCAAGTCTCTTGTAAACCCTAAAATGATTCCCTTAGTTGAGGTATATACTTGCCTGATCCCATATCCATCCTTCCTCCCTCCCCCCCATCCCAGTCCCCTGATCTTTCCCCAATCCTCCCCTACTCCCTTCTCTCTAACCCTCTCCCTTTCCGACAACCCTCCCCCCCCCCCCCATGCACCCGAGGTTACCTGGGACTCTTGTCTATTTCCTACCTCCTGGCGGATAGCTAAATAATCTTCATCAGGTTCATCTTCTTATTTAGCTTCTCTAGGATCACGAATAATAGGCTCAAAGACCTTTAATTATGGTTAGAATCCACTTATGAGTGAATACATACCGTGTTCCTCTTTTTGGGTCTGGCTTACCTCACTCAGTAAAGCGTTTTCTATTTCCATCCATTTGCATGCAAAATTCAAGATGTCATTGTTTTTTACCACTGAGTAAAACTCTAATGTGTATATGTTCCACACCTTTTTTAACCATTCTTCTATTGAAGGGCACCTAGGCTGTTTCCAGGTTCTGGCTATTACAAATAGTGCTGCTATGAACATAGTAGAACAAATGCTTTTGTAGTATGTTAGGGAATCTCTAGGGTATATTCCCAAGAGTGGAATTGTTGGGTCCTGAGGGAGGTTGACTCCCAGTTTCCTGAGAAACCGCCACACTGATTTCCACAGTGGCTGCACAAGTTTGCATTCCCACCAACAATGGATGAGTGTTCCCCTCATTCCACATCCTCTCCAGCATAGGCTATCATTGGTGTTTTTGAGTTTGGCTATTCTGACAGGTGTAAGATGATATCTCAAAGTTATTTTGATTTGCATTTCCCTGATCGCTACGGAGGTTGAGCATGACCTTAAGTGCTTTTTAGCCATTCGAAGTTCATCTGTTGTGAATTCTCTGTTAAGTTCAGTACCCCATTTTTTAATTGGGTTAATTAGAGTTTTAGTGTCTAGTTTCTTGAGTTCTTTGTATATTTTGGAGATCAGACCTTTATCTGTTGAAGGGTTTGTGAAGATCTTTTCCCAGTAATCAATTATTCCATATCTCTAGAAAAGATTTATTTTACATCTCCAGAATATATCTCCATGCAATGAAATCTTATTCTTGTATTTTGTTAACAATGCAAACATTCATTATAAGTACCAAACTTTCAAAGTCAGAAATATTGAAATTTAGCTTATATAATATTTTTTGTAGGAATGATTATTCTCTTTCATGTTCTGACAGTTGTGTGTACAGGGTCAAATATTCCCTAGCCTCTTTAAGCTCCTAAAACTAGATATACTTGTCTCATTGATGTGATTATAACAAATAAACATTATCAAGTTTATGTAGTTACAAATTAAACAAAGACAGACCAGTATAGATCTTATTCTTTTCTCAATAACACTTATTTTTTAGCAAAAGCAAAAATAGCTTTAAGTAATGTCCCCACCCTCAATATTTTTGTTTAATTTCAATCAAGTATCTTGGACACGACAATTTGTAATTGAATGAAAATGATGTTTAGGTCAGAGAAAAACAGCTGTGATAGAGCCAGGGGGAGCATGCATGGTTGGTTGAGTGCTTGTGTCATAGATCATAGAGTACTTGGCTTGAAAGACACAGTGGCAGGAAATTGTGTACAGCAACACATTATTATATTTTATTGTCTCATATTTTTCTCACTCTGATTCTCTTCAGAAAAGCTTATGCTTTCTGGGCTTCATTCTATTTTCATCTCTAGAATGGGTTATTAACAATATCTAATATTAAAGATGTTGTGAGGTTTAGATGGAAAAATACATGGGTAGTGTGGCACTGTAGCACTTAGCTAATGAACACCAATAGTCAATCAATAAATTACAAAAGACAGAAGACCACCTGTGTGGCATGAAACTTGTGCATATGGGGGAAGGGAAGAAGTAAGGACGTACAATACAGGATGTGGAAGTTAGGGGTTATTTCATTCAGAGCCCTGTGGTGAGGACAGTTTAGATTCTAATAATTCTAAGAATAGTTGAAAGTTCCTGAAGAGTTTGGAGTACATAAGGAACACTGACTTAAGCTTTAGGAAAAGATCTGTGTGCTTTGTGGTGAGGCTAGTGTGTAGGGGTGAAGAGAAGAGGCTAGCAGTGCCCAGGTAACAGGTGTAAAGTTTCTATAGCCCAATAAGCCTCTCCACCCATGTAATAATCCAAATCAGACCAAATTAGAAAAGCCGAGATTTAACAGATGCCAGCGCTCCCAGGGGCTCTCCAGGATGAAAGACCTGAAAACACAGAGAGGGAACAGGAGAACTGGTAAGACCACGTGTTCATTCTCTAAGGGGAGGGTCGTTTAAATAGCCTGTGGGAGTGGTCTTGACCCTCTCTGGGGAGAGGTCACCATTTAGCGGGTTCCCCCCACCAGGTGGAGTCTGGACTGTGTCAACTCCCAGGAGAGTGGGCTTGGGGTGGAAAGTTCCACCCCAAACATTCCAGACTCCTTGGATATTGGGGTGTGCCGGGGCTGGGGTGACACTTTCAACCAATCATCAGGTGCTGGTGTGACCCAGAATGCCAGCTGTGATGATGGAAAGACATAGATGTAGGAATGAGAGGATTTGGTAAGACATTTTAAGGGGTCAGAAGGAAAGAGTCAAATAAGGAATATTCTCCTTGCTCAAGTCAGTGAGTAACAGAAAATGAAAATGGAGCAACTGAAGGACATGGAGATGCTCTTGTCATGATTCTTAATAAGGTTTACAGAGTGTGGAATGCTTATCAAATATGTAAAAAAAGGGTATTAAGAAGATATATCGAACTTTCTCACTGTTTCTCTGAAGGAGCAGGCAGGACTTTTCCCGCCTCTTCTCCTTTCTTTCTCTTGGTTCCTCTGTCTTTTTCTCTCTTCTCTTCCCCTCTCTCCCTTCCTTTTCCAATTCCCTTCCCTTCCCCCATAGAACTCCTCACAAAAAAAAGAGAAGATAGAGAGTTTAATGCTCAAGAAAGTAGCTAAGAGCTCATAATTCACATTTAAGAAGCATAAGAATTCAGATTTTATTTAATGCCCTGGAGCTAAAGATAATCCGTAAGTCAAAAATGCCAAGAAGTGCTTGCCATTTTTGAGTACCTGCACACTGGAGGTGTATAAGGGAGTGCTTTGTGTCTGGCTTCAGAGTGGAAGTGATAGCCGCAGGTGTTCCATGCTCACCAGATCCTAAGACTTGCGCTCAGCATCATTCTTTGACACTGAATATTTCCCTGTTCATGGCACAAGCTCAAGAGGCAAACTATCTCCTTCCATTGTTCTTTAGGCTTCAAGAGTGTGTCATGGATAAATGATAATGTCATGAATATAACAAGGAATGAGTAGTGAATCCAAACCGAACTATATGAAGAAAATAGCAAAGTAAGATCAGTTTCACATGACATGAGATTTGTGTCAAGTTTGTCCTAATTCTACTCTGAGACAGTATAAGCTTGCTTTTTTGACTAATGGTGTAAGAGCATACTTTCATCACTTTCTCATTCTCAGGGAATTCTGGCATTTGTCTCATTTGCCAGTTTGGGGAGATGATCTCTATGAAGACTGATACAAAACCTACTGCGTTATTGACACCCTTGGAGGGAAATCTTTAAAAATAGATATTACTGCATGCTAGTGAGTTAAGAAAGCATTTCTCTTGCCTGGGGTCATGAACCTGACACAATTAGCACAGTGAAATCTGCCACACATCTAATCAGAGGTAGTTAATTTGATTTTCTAAAATTAAGCAAAGCGTCAGTTTATCATTAGTCTTGAGAATTACTGCATTTTGAATACCCCAAAAGGGCGTTATTGGATCTGAATGATAACAACCTACAAATATATTGATGATAATGAGCATCTGAATGTTCCTTAAGAAAAAAACGTCCCTGACATGCATGCATGAATGGTAACTCATGATGACCAGAAATTTTAAAATTTATGATCATTGCAACATGAAAAAATAATTATGAATAATAAAACTCTGTTACAATAATTAGCTGTAATGAATGCTCATGGTGAGCTAAATGAACTGGAACAATTTAGGGCAATAGAACATAATTTGCATTTTGTGTTATGCCAGATCGTTTAATCACTACAAGGGAAAAGGAAAAAGAGAATGAGAAAGACAGAGAGAGGGACAACAGGGGCACTGATGAGAAAGTAAAGTCAATTGACAGACTTTTTATCTTTATATCCTGCGTGTTGATGTCTTTCTAAAAGTCCATTCTAACTTTTTAAAGGGCAGCAGAGGGTAAAACAATAAAAATTATCTATGTAGAAGTGGCTCAAATCAGACACAGTTGAATTTCAACCTGTACATATTTACTTACACTTTACCTAATCTAGGCAACCTCCTTACCTGCCAGAAGTTTCAGGGTCATCTGTAAGTTCAGATACTGATGATACAACCTAAATCTTTGATGAAAGCAAGCAGGTAGTCTTAGGATGATGCTTGGCAAACACTTATTATGCACCAGCCATCCACTTTGGTACTTTCACAGGAACAGAAACAATTAGTCCTGACAATCCTAATCTCAAAATGCTATCGCTATCTCTTTTACAGATTATAAAGCATACATATAAGATGTTCAGCTATGAGTAAAGCAGTGAAATTTAGAGTCCAAGTGGCCATTACTACTCCAAGCAGCCTCTCCCAGGGAGCATTTGCACAGTAGCTAAGACATAGAGGTCACATTTGCAAACTAGACTGTGCTCCATTGAATATGCAAATGGGTCTTGTTCTAATTAAGTCAAGACTGCAATCTACAAGAAAGCATTTGGAAATTTCTATCTGTTGCTGTTTGTTTCAATGGCCCCTACAAAGAGATTATCTTAGCTGGGGGCAACATGCTGCTATGGTTGATTGTCACCCTCAGGTCTAAGAGGAGTGTTCTTTGTGATATTGAGCAGGATTGAAGGGCTGTCATTCACCAACTCATCCGAGTTTCCTGGGCTAATTATCTACTATCTACTGCAGGACTGTCTTTGTCTTGATTGATGTTGACCTGGTATTTGGCTTGGGTCAGAGTAGTGAGAAGCACAAAAGGTCTAGACTCAGAAAGCAGGAAGACACCAGACTCAATTTTTCCAGCTTTCAAGGTTTCCTTGGATTCTGCCTGCAAATAGGGTTTCACATGAACCTGAAATCTTTATCTGTTCTTAGAGTAGTGAGAGAGGCGTCTCACTGTACCCTTAGTTTTTAAAAGGAAACATTGAAGTGGAACCCTGTTCAAAATCCTATTTAGAATGTCATGGGCTGTGTAAAATAAACCTTGTCTTGAAGGGTTCATATATGGTGCGAAATCTGCCATAGTTTACAGTGAGTAACAGTAGGTAGAGCTGGGAACTCTCAAAACGCACGTGGGTTGACCTTTTTCATTGTATTGAACCATAACAATAGTGTAAACCCTAAACAGAATAAACAAATGGTAAAAATCCTTGCATTATGGACTGCTATTTTTCTATGATGAGCCTTCGTTTTTGTTAAAAACAAATATAATATTAAGATTCTAGCCCTACTCTATTCTGATCTTGCAGTATGACTTACTCCTGCCCCCTATACAAGTACCCATGAATTCTCTCTGGCAGCATCTGTTTGCACTCTAGTACTTTACTTGCCAGAGACTACTCAATATCTAGGCAAAGCTGGGGATTTATTTTCTATTACCTTATCTCTAGATCTCTTCCACTTTCTCATTCTGGACTCTTTCTAGGGAAAATGGTTGGTTTCATTCCTGACTTCTTCACCGTTGAACATATACCTTTATACTGGAAAAACAAATACCTCAAGGCTAAAGAGAGAAGTTCAGGAATCTGCTTCTGGAGAAAAAAGAAAGTATAGAACAGTTGGAATAGGGAAACTTTCTTAGTTAATCTAAGCTTTGGACAAACATTCCAGTTTGTATTTCCAGGGTAGAGTCGCAGGGCAGAGTTTAAGGTATGGCTTCATTTTCATCTACAGAAAGAAAATCAGATCGAGAACTTGGTGGAGATTGAATGGTCTCACACTCCACAAGGATATATCTGTTGATATACAGCTACTAAATCTCACATGTGAAATTTTGATTTTAATTAAGGATGATAAGAACACAGTATATAACATTTGTTGATCCTACAGATACAATGAGAAAGACCACCAACCAAAATCATCATGACCAAATAAATTAAAGCAAGCTTTTTTATTCATACATGGTCTGTATCTCTCTAAAGGTGGGTTTCAAGAGGTTATCATTGTACATGGGCAAGTTAGGGGTTTTGATAATTTAGGAGTTGGGGGTTTCCAAATGGAGGAGTTGGCAGACAAACAAACAGGATTATAGGAACAGAACATAAGCATAACAGGTTGTTCATAACAAATTCCTAAAACAGACATTGTTGCAAGGTGGACACGTAGGGAATCAAAACAAGGTCATCATAATAATCTTTTGAAACAATGGTGTAGTATTGTTTTCTGGAGCAGGCAACATAGAACCATTTGTAGTTGAGTCTACAGGTAGGGCATAGCCCAATCCATGAGAAACAGATTTAATCATAAATAGGAATGGATCAAGTTTGTCTTTATTATAAGATGGCTTTCAAGCCTATGATGGAGGCAGGCTAGTTTATCATAACCTTTCTCACAGTTGACTTTAGCTTTACAAAAAAAAAAAGGAAAAAAATTGGGTAAATTCTTAGATTTCAAATTTTCTCAACTCCCTAAAGAAGATTTATTATGCAGTTGTTTTCTAGTCAACTGTCTTGTTGAGAGGGGAGGAAGTGACAAAGAAAACAAAGGGAAGAGATGTTGGTTCACTTAATTGCTTGGATTTTCATTTAAAAGAAGACATAATATTTGTCATTGCTGATACAATAGATTTTAGGGGTCGTCTGTCAACAGAAGTATACCTGTAATTGAATTTATAGCATTGCCATTTTCTCAGGGGATCCAGCGAAACAATTTTATTCTCAACTAACAAATTGGAACTTCTTAAGAAAGTAGTGTCTGGTCATGTTGCTTGAACTGACTTTAATCAAAAGGTTCAAAGTCCCCATTTTGAAGCTCAGATTTGTTGTTTTTATATTAATTGCGTATGTTTGCCATTTCTGGGTCAAAGCAAAATTTTCTCTAAACCAAATACTTTCATGTAAAAACAAGGATAGTTGGACATCAAAATGTATTTTTCCTGAGGAATGGTTTGAAACTATTTCTTTTGATAACACTCTGCCTGACATGTTCAGTGCACCCATCACATCAAAGCTGATACTGTCTTTAAAACAGAGAGGCAGTCCTTTAATTTTGTTTTTCTTAGAAAATGAATGTTTCATATTATTCTCCTTGTATATATATATTTTTTAAAAAAAACCACCAATACACTTTCAGAAGAGGGTTTTCAATAACCTTGAGTAGAAATGTAGAATTCACATTCAACATTTCAGATTTTGAAGTGTAGAACTGACAGAATGGGGGAAAGTTGTTAAAGGAGGTCACTTTGGGGCAGAGCTGTAAAATGTTTAATGCTGATCTTAGTGGCCAACACCAGTATGAATGCCCTTAACATACCTCTCCTTGGATGGTTGCAGAGTGACATGGTGCTTATGTCTATCCGTTTCATTATCATCCTCATCCTCAAACCACTGGGTTCCGGCTTCCTAATGCAACAAAGTTATTTACACTTATCTGTTTCTGCACAGGAGATAGATAGCTGAGATCAGGAGCAAATAACGTTCTTGAAAGGATCCATAAAACACTGATTAAAGTATTATTGATGAGAACATACCATGGAAGGAAATTACATGAGATGACTGCAAGTTTATGGCTCCTCAATACTTTGTCTAAAATGTCATATAGATGGAAGCTTTGAAAGAGGGATTTTAAGAGCTAACCAAATGTGTGCATTTCCTACAACTACTGCTAAGAACAATGGTGAAGTCAACAATACTCCTAAAATCACATACATTTGTTGTTCTGCAACACTTTTTGAGCATCTAGAATAGTGACTCTCAACCTGTGGGCCACAACCCCCTGGGGTCAAATATCAGATATTCTGCACATCAGATATTTATATTGTGTGATTCATAACCATAGCAAATTTTCAGCTATGAAATAGCAATAAAATAATTTTATGGAGGTGGTCACCACAGCATGAAGAACTGTACTAAGAAGTTGAAGCATTAAGAAGGTTATGTCTACTCCAAGAACTGACTGACTTATATTATTTATTATTATATATATCATATTTGTACTAAGTAAATGACGAAATTCTGTAATTAATTCTTAGGGCACAAAACTCCGCTCAGAGAGACAGATAGGCAAAATCCATCTTTTCTAATATATTGATGTTTTCCACAAAGGAGGGTTGATGTAAGAAACCAGTGGTCAGTAAGGACCTCATGAAAGACAGAGAGAACCATTGAGTTTACTTTTTGCCTGTGAAGCATCCTTGGGGAGAAGAAAATGCAAGAACAAAGTAAGACTGGCTCTTAGCCAGTTTGTCTAACACACTTGGTTCTCCCTTTTAGGTAAATCTGTTTTGACTGTCACACGACACTCTGAAAGGAGACTGTGTTTTCCACAGTTTCCACTACCAATGAACTTGTATGAGTATAAGATATAAGATCCCTCACTGTTAGAAGTTTCCTCAGTTTGATTCAAGACTTTCTTGTTCCTGGTTTGACTTCTACACAGTTGGTTCCTTTGCAGCAATAGTGTTAATCATAGGTTACATGCAAATAAGGTAAGAACTCTATCCTTGCCCTGATTCCAGACAGTCTTCTACCCTAGAAGGTAATATAGCTTGCTTTTTTGAAGCTACTTGAAAATTTTCACAACTCATTTTGATGGGTTCCAAGTCTGCTTAACCAAAAGTGCCATAGTTAACACATTTTCCCTAACTTCCTGTCATTACTTGAAAATTTTCAGAACTCATTTTGATGGGTGCAAGTCTGCTTAACCAAAAGCGCCATAGTTAACACATTTCCCTAACTTTCTCTCCACATGAAATCCATCACCAAATTCATCAATTTGTTTAAAAGTATCTAGAATCTAGCAGCTCCACTCCATCTCTCTCACCAAATATCTTATTCAAATGATAACAAACTCTTCCTGGTTTGATTGCAAACTTTTATATTTATCTACATATAAAGTGATTTATTTTCAAGAATTTGGTCAAAGGATTATGGGGGATGAATGTCTGAAATTTATGGGGATGGCTAGCTGGCAGTTTCCAGCTGGAAACTCAAAATAGAGTTTATGTTGAAATCTTAAGTTTGAAATCTATGGGAAGATCAATGGAGTTGAAACCTCAGCTGAATTTCTGTGTTACAGTCTTGAATCACGACTTATTATTCTCTGAAAATGATGTGTCTTGTTCCAAAGCCCTTCAGGAAACTGCTAGAGACTTACCCATATTACTAACATTAACATCTTTTGCTTTATGATTTTTAAGTGCAAGTGCAAAATACCTTTATTGCAATAACAGAACTATTGTTTGCTGCAACAAGCATAATTTAGACTAATGTACACATGAAATTTAACCATCACTACCCCAGTTCTCCCTAATCCAGTTTTGATCCACAGCTAAAGCTTTGCTTTCTACACAGGAACCTGAGGGTGTTTTTCTTTATTCACACTTTCTCAAATGTTGTCTTTCCAGTTCTGCATCTGTCCCACTATAGGTGTAGTGACTGGGTAAATTGTACTAACTATGATACTGCTGTGGGTTTATTTCTCATGTTCTCATACTCTGTGAACTAACATCAGCATGGTGTTTTTTAGTTGAAACCCCTTTATTCTGTTATGGTGATTTTTGCAAACTTTCCCTCTTATGCCAATATTTTCCCTTTTTCTCTGTTAATTTTTCCTATTTCAGTTCTACTGTTCTATCTTTAAAACAGCGTACAATTACTTGTAAATTCATGTGTTTGTCAGATATGTTTCTAGTAATCCAAATTTCCATTGCAACATGTGTTCTGATTTCAGTTCATGTTTGTGTGATCACTTGGTTGAAGTCTGACCCATCTCTCAGTGGACAACTCTACTTCTTGTGAGCAAGATTCTAGTTATATTTTGGGTTCAGCACTGCAAGAGTGATAACTGGGTGTTCAATAAGAACTGAAGAAAGAACGGCTGGTAAACAACCAAATGGATTATTTATTATGTGGTGCTGCTCTTATAAACCTGAATACAGTATGTAAATAGAAACCTTTCATGCTGCCATTCAATATCCAACATGTTACTGGGGATATGAAAGGTTTTCAAGAAAATCATGGCTTAAAGATAGATATACAGATTGCAGTCATTAAACAAGTAGAGCTATACCTTAGCATTCTAGAAAATATTGTAGTTAGTATCCTAACTCAATGCACTCAGCAGTGGTGTCTTCTGAGTAGTGTGAAGTAACTCAATGAGAAACTAATATCACAGATGTCTTGTGGTCCCAAAGAGATGGCGAGATTGGCATTAATTATTTAACTTTTGTTTCCTTAGCTTCGTGAATTCGGAGTGACTTATTACTAGTCTACAAATTGGAAGGAATTTCCATATCCTTAAAATTAACCACTGTTCTACTCTTACCTTCTAAAGGTTATGCTATTTTCCTGAGATTTTGGTCCTTGTATCCAAAGTAATTCTGAATCAAATACGATGTATCTACAACAACTACATGGTTCTTCCTTAGCCCTGTTGTTCTTGACTTTTACTCTTTCTCTCTACTGTTCTCTTAACACTCCAATATTTCAAAAGAATAATCATGAAGTGTGATTTTGGCAAGCTGTTATAATACTGAACAAGGAGGTTTGTTTTGGGTGAAAGTGGAATGGACTGTAATCCAGAAAACAGCAAGTACAGCCACAGTCAGAGCCACCTCCTTTCTTCATCTACAAGCTTACTCCATGTCACCTAGCACTCTGGCAGACCTTTCTGAACATTTCTCTGACTGGAATCTCCCTCCACTCTTGGTTGCAATTCTTGATCCTTCTTTGAATCTTATTAGCATACTAACCTGATTGGTTTGTAATTCTTATTCTGATCAATCTGTGTCACTGAGTCATGAAATCCTTTGAATATAACAAACACAATATAATAATTTCTACATAAAAATACTGAATTATGATGTTCCATTTGAATATATAGATTAAAATTATTATCTTTAATAGTTAAGGCACAGCTCATATTTACATAGTGAATATGAACTTTTAGATACAGTTCTAAACTACTCAATTAAACTCATAGAATTTATATTTGAATTTCAATCTAGAGCATTCCTGTAGTAGGTAAGATTTTTCCTATACTGGAGAGGCTGTAAATGCAGTATTGCTCAGTGGATGAGACTGTATTCTTCTGTAGCAACCACCTGACATTGAAGGCCTTGAAAATTTTGGAGGACCAGTTAGTCTTCAGATCATGTAGAAGAACTGGGTAGTTTGAATTCAGATATTAGTAAAGGATGGTACAGCAACAGCTGCTGGAGGCAGTTGCACTCAGCAAGAAACAGAGGCAGGCAGACAAACACTGCTTGTTTCTTGGGCCTTTTCATATTTGGGCAATCAATCAGAAGATGCTGCTCATTCTAAGAAAGGGTCCTGCACATCTCAGTGAGTGCTTGCTGGAAAAACCCTCATTGGGCTTTCCAAAGGTAACTCTTAGTTAATTTCCATATTCCATCAAGCTGACAATCAAAAATAGTCATAATTTTTATGTACTCTAAAATCACATTTCTCCACTGAAACTGATCATCTTCAAGAAGCTGGCTTCCAATTATGACTTTGAGATTTCTTTCTCCCTCCCTCCTTTCCTTTCTCTTTCCCTTTCTTTCTTTTACACCCTCTTTCTCTCTTATTTTCAAGTCATAGTTCTACAGAGTATAGTTCATATGGAGGTAATGTGATAATGGGTCACCCACATTTCTCCTCTTTTTTAATTTCATTTTACATTCCAACCATAAATCTCTCTTCTGCCACTCCTTTATCCCTTCCCCCAGTCTCCATTCCAGCCTACCCCTCATCCACTCCTCCCAGAGGGTAAGGCCTCCCTTGGGGAGTCAATAAATTCCGACATGGCAGAACAAACCCTTCCCCATGTATTAAGGCTGAGCATGACATACCACCATAGGGAATGGACTCTGAAAGTCTAGCTCATGCACCAGGGAAAGATCCTGGTTGCAGTGCTAGTGTCCCCTGAGATAGATCAAGCTCCACAACTGTCTCCCATATGCAGAGGACCTAGTTCAGTCCCGAGGAGCCTCTGTAGCTATCAGTCAAGAGATTATGAGTGTCCATGAGCTCAATTCAGTTGTATATATGTCTAGTCATGACCTTGACTTTCCTTGTTCATATATTCCCTTCTCCCTTGGTGTGGGAGAATTGTCTGTATTCTGTTAATCATATTTTAATAAAACGCTGATTGGCCAGGCAGGCAGTATAGGCGGGAAAGCCAGACAGGAAGTAGGGGTGGAGCAAAGAGACTGGGAGTATTCTGGGAAGCTCTCTCTGCCATTCCTGTGCAGACCACAGAAGAGGCAGCATGTAACTTGCCCAGCTGAGAAAGGTACAGAGCCATGTGGCTAATGTAGATAAGGATAATGGGGTAACATAAGTTATAAGAGCCAATAAGTAGCCTGACCAAATGGGCCAATCAGTTTATAATCTTATGGAGTTCTGTGTGTGATTTCTCTTTGGGATTTGCCTGCTGTGGGGTACCGGGTGGGACAGAAACCCCAACAAACTGGCCCCTCATGTTACACTCCCTCTCTTCAACTGAACTCCAGGAGCTCACCCTGGTGCTTGGCTGTGGATCTCTGCATCTGCTTTCATCAGTTACTGGATGAAGGCTATATGATGTCGGTTGGGGTATTCACCAATCTGATTATAGGAAGAAGCCAGTTCAGGCTTCTTCTCCACTGTTGCTAGGATGCTTGGCTGGGGTTTTCCTTGTGAAAGCCTTGGAATTTCCCGAGTATCGGGCTTCTCTTTAATCCCATAATGGCACCCTCTATTAAGATATTTCTTTCATTGCTCTTCCACTCTGTCCCTCCCTCAAATCGACCATCCTGTTTCCTCATGTTCTCATCTCCCATCTCCCCCCCTCAACTGCCTCCACTGCCCCCAGTTTACTCAGGAAATCTTATCAAATTCCTCTTCCCAGGGCGATTCATGTGTGTCCCTGTTTGGGTCCTTCTTGTTACCCAGCTTCTCTGGAGCTATGGATTGTATTCTGGTTATCCTATTCTTTATATCTAGAATCCACTTATGTGAATACATACTGGTGTAGGGGGAGGCTGCTTGTTTATTTTTGGCTGTCCAGAACCAAAATAACCACACAGAAACTGTATTAATTAAATCACTGTTTTGTCTTTTAGCTCTAACTTCTTATTGGCTACTTCTTATATCTTAAATTAATCCATTTCCATTAATCTGTGTATCGCCATGTGGTTGTGACTTACCAGCAAAGTTCTGTCTGGTGTCTGTCTCTGGCAGGACTACTTGGCTTCAGGCTGACTCTGCCTTCTTCTTCCTAGCATTCAGTTTATTTTCTCCTCCTTGCTTTGTTCGACCTCGCTATAGGCCCAAAGCAGTTTATTAACTTATTAATCAATGGTAATCACAGCATACAAAGGGAAACCCATATCATACTGGGGCCCCCACATTTTCACATACGGTGGAGATGGAATTATATTTTACTAGCTATGTGACAATAGAGTATTGTCTAAATTCAGTTTTCGGGGATTTGTGATTTTGAAATAAAGGACGAAGGAAATAGTGGTGGAGAGGAGATAATGATCATAACTGTGGAATATGCTAACACCAAAAATGACAGAAACTATGTCAATGGTTTTTAAGACATGGTGCAACTGATTTATTGGGTTACTGGAGTGAATCAAATGGAAGAAAGGAGGCACTTATCAAAGAGGGAGGTACACAGAATGCATGTTATCAAAAAATTACTATGGGAAATGATATGGCTAAGGTAGAGCAAAGGAAAAAAATGTCTGAGGGGTGGGTTGACATCAACTTTGAAGTATAAATGTATAGGAAACTGAGAGGCAGAGAGAAGAAAGTATATTTACTTACCAGACCTATCTAGAAGATAGCATATGTACAACTTTAGATAATATATGTGGCCTGTGACTCAAATGCTCAAAGAGGATTGCCTAGTCTCTTTTTAAAATTTTCCTGATTTTGTTTTTTAATTTAGAAAATAATTTTTATACTATGTATTTTGATTAACTTTGTTAACTAACTTAGCTCCCAGGTACTCCATGCCCCTCTACTCACCCAACTCTATATCTTTCTCTCCCCTCCCCTCTCTTTCTCTCTCTCTCTCTGCCTCAAAAGAAAGAAAAACAAATGAAAAGTCAAAGCAAATAAACAAACAAAAAATAAGACCAAAAATGAATCAAAAGCCCACAAAACACAAGGAATTAATTTTGTGTTTGTTCTATTCCTGGGTAAGGGACCTGCCTTGGAGTGTGGCTGATATACTCTCTGAAACTCCCTTTAATAGAACTGACATTCCTTTTGCCAGTAGGTGTCAAATGCAAATGGCTTACCTATTTTACTGGAAAAATGCACCACAGAGGCCAAGGATGATTAACCTTACTTTCTATCTTTTCAGTACTATTTAGGTGACATAGTAAGAACATTTTCTCTCTGAATTAAATTTCTTATTTTTAAGATGAATGAGATGTGCTCTGCATTATTGAATTACATTGAGAAAGGATCATAAGTAAAATCATATATACATATATAGATTATTTAGCATGACTCATGGAAACTCACAGCATCATCTTCATTTTCTCCTCAATGTAAGTTCATGAAACATCTGGAATACTCTGACTATGGTTTAGAATAGTGAAAATATACACATCCATTCTGACTATTATTTAGATAAAGCCTTAGTTATATTCAGGATATTTTTATCCATTTTCATAGTTTATTACCTACTATCAAATATGTCATACTTATTAATATACATGATCAGTTACTGAGTAAATATTTACATAGCCAATGTGTTGGATCTAAGTTCCTATCCACTAGATAGGATATATGTATATGTACTTAGCTTTTCTCATACATTTCAGTTTTCTTCATGAGAGTTTTTTCCATTTTTTACATATTTTATCCTAGGTTTAGAAAATACCCAGTTGTTTTACAAGCCTCAACTATCTCATCAATAAAAATAATCTATAGTGCTTTGAGTTAAACTTCTCACTCTTTTATTTAACCAGAAAGCATCTGGTAGCATTGGTAAAATAAGTCTGAAGGTCAAACAAGCAAAGGGAAAAAGACTGAACTAGAATTTTTAAACTTTAAAAATGACTTATGAAAATATTAATGATAAAATGACCTTTCATTACTTCAGAATTTTTACACTGAGTTAACATCCATTGTTAATCTGGTTTTTATTACACTAAATTCTAATAGTTTGAAACACTTTTGAATTAGAATTAACTATACCAAGATTATTCTGTAGTGATCATTATAATTAGTGTCTGCTTGATATTTGCCAATAGATTATAAATTCTTTGAGAGCAAGAGGCTTGCTGTTTATGTTTCTTTATCCCTAGGGCTTAGCATCTGATGGCTCATCAGCAAATGATAATTGCTTTTAATTAAGTTAGCATAGATAGAATTCATATAGAATAAAATAATTTTCAAAGTGGGCAACACACTTAAAAACAGACCAGTTAATATTTTCTAGTGTGAAAGCGGATATTTGTAAGTTTTCTTATAAAAGATGTGGATTAAAACAGTTTTATCGGATTGTTTCATTTCTGACTTTTAAGCAAGTAATAATAATTCAAAATCTTCTAAACATGAGCACATGTTTGTGTAGGCTGAACAATTTACCTTGTCTGGCATTGACCAGTAATTTGAATGACCTTTGCATTCTTCAGACATCTGTTATGTCTCTAATAAATAGGGCAGTATAAGAGGAAAACCTTGCTTAGGGCTTTAAAATGTTAGCTTTGTGGGCAGGGGGATTATGGATGTATATGATTTTAATCATGTAAGATTATAAATATTCAATCAGATTTTTTTAATCGAGGAATAAAATAGCTTCAGAAATAAACATTGGAATTTGAAAATGAGGCAGGCAGCTCCCAGGGTAATGAGGTTTTTTTTAACAATGAGATTGTCCACTGAGAGAAGATTTTTAATTTTTCCAAGAATGTTGGCAACAAATTGAACTAATTAACATCCATTCCTATAACAGTTTTAAAGAGATAAATATGGACTCTAATTTTATTATTAAGGAGCAGAAGTCTTAAAAAGCTTAACAAACTCTGCACAGGTCACAGAATAGAAACTGAAAGAACAACATTCAAATACAGTTCTTCCATGTGCCAAGACACATGCCCTTTTGATTCCATCCCTTAGAGATATACATGATGAAAGTAGAGAAGATAATGGTATAATCAATGGTTTGTATGCAACAGATTATGCACTGGTTATCAATGGTTCATCTTCAAAGAAACTCTATTTGATAACTGACCACCAGGAAATTAAATGGCTTGGTTGAAGGTACTCAGCCTACAGATGAGGCCAGGCTTTTGGGAAAAACTAGTCTTTTAAAGTTTATTTCTAATTTTGATTTTAGTTTTTAAGAAAGAAAACAAGTTTACTCAGTATGCTGCAAAGAAAACTCTGGTCATAACAGTAACAGAAGTACTGGCTGCTTACACTCTCTTTACTAAATAAGAGACGTCATCGATAATTATTCAAAATACAGCATATATCAAGCTGTAACTATGTAAGCTCTTTTCTTCCTACACATTTCCCAATTTAATAGTTTATTAAGTTATTCATGAAAATAACACATGCTATTACATAGTTATGTGTATATGTAACACACACATATATGTTATTCTTTTCTCTATTTAGTTCTGTGGAAATATCTGACACAGCCATCACTTTTGGGTGCGACTGTTTCAGTTCGGGCATTTCCATCTAAATGCCAGGCAATTTGCAATTATATTTTGTTTTATGACCTTTCAGTTCCTATCCAATCTACTTGACAGTGCTCATCCAACACCTGTGGCAATTTTGCCCATTGTGGGAGTGTGTTTTCCTGAGACAGTAACTTGTGCTGAATAAATCAAATCTAACTCAAAACTTCTGCAATGTCTCCATTATCAATTTATCTGCAAATGGAATGACATAAAGAGTTGTGTTTTCTGGCATGATTTGTTTTGTTAAAATCTATGCTGATTCCTATTCACGGACTGATGTTTTTTAAAAAGCAGCTGGTTATTTTGATGACTAGGCCATTCATCACTCTAGGAAGGCTAGAAATAAATGTGTTGGATGGAGAAAGAAGATTATACATAACTATCACAAAGAAGATCTTTGGATGCTATCATTTTCCTCAAAAATGTATGTAAAATATGTAAACTGTGTAGGTGTCATAGGTTTCCTATTTAATTACTTTCTGCTCTTACACCATATCTGAGTATTTATGTGCGCGCCCTTTGCATCTTTTAAAACAGACTATTCATTTTGAGGAGCAGAGTAAGTGACTTGTGTCCCTTCTCTGCCTAGCACAATACAATGCTCATAGTAGGAACTCAGCATTCCTTGTTTGAGTCCTTGGTTAATGGCAGAGTTATGGACAATAGTGTCTGGCTACCCACCACAAATCCTCGAGTTCCTTTTTCTTCCAGTTCCTATTTGTTGTATAGTCATAAAAAGTTATTCACACCTCAGCCTTTCATCTGTGGATTGGGGCTAATAAAAGTAGTTCTTACAACCTTTACCCAAATGAGGTAACTGGCCCTGGGGAATGACACATTGTAAAGACCAAAAATACTACTGACTTTAATGATTTATTTTAAAATTCTTATTGAGCACCACTATGTTTAATTAGGTCCCAAGGTTAGTGGTGAAAGAGAGATGACAAGTTCTTATAATCCATTATGTGGAAATCTGGTTCAAGTATCTAAATGCTTCCTAGAACCAAGGGAACATTCAAAGTGAAAGCAGGTTTTGAACTGACACCCACATACAAACCTACCCAAAGGTAAGGAGTCGGAACGGTTTAAGCTGTAAAATATGTGTGTGTGCACACATATGCATGTGTGTGTTTACAACCTCACAAACGGTTTTCAAAGTTTGAGAAGCATCAGAGGCAGACTACTATACTACTATGAGGCTCATCTCCAATGTTCACAAAATAAAGGTAAGATACCACGTTCTGGCCTGCTATGGAATCTGTACTTCAGGCTTCATCCATTGACTTGCTAAGGGTTTTGTCATCACTGACTTGATGCAAAAGGGTCTTTTATCTAGTATATAAAATTTCACTAAAATAAGTATTTCAGATAAAAACTTCAAGACTTTTATTGGTACCTAGAGCCCATATATCTTTATCCACCATTCTCCAAGGAAGTTGACACAGTTGTTAATCAGCACATGCACATACCCATGAAAAGAGTAAAGAAAGAATAGGGAGTTTATGTTAAGGACTCAACCTTGAATACATTATTCCAATCATACTGGCAAAATTAGTCGTGGGGCCATGCACTACTTGCAAGGGTCACTAAGGAATGCAGTTTGTATCCATCAATGTCTTTGCTTTTCTTCAATGAGGCTTAGTTATCAAAACAAAGGTGGGGACTAGTGAAGTAGCTCAGAGTTGCCTTGAAAGCATGGGAACTTGAGTTTGATCTTCAGAACTCACATAAAAATGCTGGTATGGTGGCATGACCACCATAATCATGGTAATAGGAAGGCAGAAGCATGAGGATCCTTGGGGTTTCTGGCTAGCCAGTCTAGACTACCTGATAAATTCCAAGCTAGTGAGAGATTGGGTATCAACAGAGGTAGACAGCAATCTTGATCATGGCACTTATTGCTGTCATTTGACTGCCACATGAAAGTACACACATTTCTACCCACCTAACCTGTTCACACACATATATATACACACATAAAAAAGGAAGAATGGATATGAAAGAATAATTATCTATTGGTATCTTTGCATATTATTGCCCCAACTCTCTAAGGATGATACTGTTGGCTACATTCTATAGATAAGCTTGTTGAAATTCACAGAAAGGAGCTTACTTATTAAAAACAACTTACCTTGGAGGGTAATAGAAAGATTATTACAGTCAAGGCTGCACCACACTAGGCTTTCAGCATGGGAGAGAAGGAAAAAGAAGTAGCTGCTTCATGTTGGTTTGCAGTATATCAGCAAGCAGGCAGCTACACTTTTCCTGTGCTAAGGGAAGCCTCTGTTATGCAGGCAACTTGGTGGGAGGTACATTTAAAGGAGACAGATTAAATCACTGAAAATAGTAGCTGGAGTTAAACCCCTGGGAAAAAAGTACAGTTTGTTTTCAATTACTTGATTACACTGACTTCAAAGAGCTCTTGGTAGTTGACACCTCTGAGGGTGTTTGTGTGTGTGTATGTTTGTGTGTGTGTGTTTCATCAGTTTTACTTGAATTTCCCATTTGAGAGAACAAACTCAGAATATAAATAATAGAAATTTGTGCCCAGAACAAATTCAATCTTGAATTAGTGGAGATGACAAGATAATTAAAACAAATGTAGGTACAAAAAGATTAGACAAAGGCTTAGAGATTTGTCCAAATCTTGAGGTCAGATATTCATGAGCCATGAAATTGTTTAAATATTGCTTGGGTAAATAATCATACGTTTGGAATAATTGCTTAAACAAGGACTTTGAACATTGTTTGTAGGAAACTAATAACGGAAGTTAAGCAGAAGAGAAAGTGCTGTGACATGGTAGCCCAGGTATTATGAAGCATCCAGATGTGTTAGGACAGCATATTTGGCTTCCTCCCTTTCTCCCCTCGGACATGGGTAAAGTCCCTGAGTGGCCTACACTAAAGACAATTATAAGTACTTTTTTCATTCATTGCTTCATTTCATCAGGAATAAAAATTTAATTTAGAGCCTTTATTTTGAAAATTCCTTTTGTTTCTTTGCTATGTGAACCAGAATTAGATTCTCTTGACTGTCATTTGTTGCTTACCAGGCCATTTATTCTTGAAGCAGGGTTACCTACAGGGTTTTGGTTACAAGTAATTTTGGAGGGGGGCTTGGGGTAGAGTGGCTGTGCAGTGATGTTTGCACAAATGTAAACCTGCAATCTTAAAGTGCATGTTCTTACATAGTAAGCAGTCTGACTTACACAGACAACAGACAGTGTGCATCTCTAGCATATATCCAAAATATTAAATCACGGGACATAAGATGGGAATACAGTTTTAAATCTCCTTTCTGGTGATACAATGCCATGAGAGCAGGTGGCATTAGTGCTAAGTATCTGAAAGACTGGCTGTTGCAAGCTCTGGATTTTTCATTCCATAGGGGATTACTATCCTTTAGTACTGCCCGACCGAATGTTCCTTAGATTTTCTGCAGGCCTATTATCTTCCCCAAAACTTACCTATTAGCTACAATGTGGCTTGTTCTTCTAATTTTTGCAACTTCACATGAAGTGCATTCCTCAAGTACATAGGGATTTGTTTAAACATACAACTGAATGAACAATTATATTAGTTTATAATTGGTCTTAGACTCTTTATCTCTTGGATTTACCTCATTACTCATTTGAAGCAGCTTGAATGAGATCATCTTAACATTTACTGAAGTAAATGTAATCTATAAATCATTGAAAACAACTACAGACTGCAAATTCCTTAACTAAAATGATTGGGAGCAGAAGTATTTTAATTTCAGAGTTTGTTGATTTGTTCTTGGTTTTATTATGATTTTAAGAATATCTGCGCAGCACTTGGCCTATGAACAATTCTAATCTGAAAATGTAACATGTGACATGCTGCAAAATCATGAACTCCTTGAGTGTCATGCCAGTGTTCCAAAGGTGTGTGATGTGGGATGCCCTTCTCTTTATGTGTTGATTTTATTGGTTGATGAATCAATCTGTTTCAATCACTGACTTAATAGAGCAAAGTCAGGCAGGAAATCTGAACAGAGATTCATATAGAGAGTAGGCGGAGTCACAGAGACACCATTTTGTTGCTGAAGGAGAAGAACGGACACTACCAGAACCTTACTGACAGGCCACAGCTTTGTGGTTATACATTGATTAACAGAAATGGATTAATTTAAGATGTAAGAGATAGTTAATAAAAAGCCTTAGCTAATGGGCCAAGCAGTGTTGCAATTAATATAGTTTCTGTGTGATTATTTTGGTCTGGGCAGCTGGGAATGAAGGCGTAGTCTCGGGTGTGGATTTACAAGTGTGGATTTTGGAGCCTTCTTCCTTTTGCACTTTCAGAATGGGGATGTCCAGCCTGTGTTATATCATATCACATTACATTGCATTTGTGGGTAATAACTATGTTGAGTGAGTGCCAAATGCTTCTTTGTGCCATGAGAAAAGGGGAAAATATGTAACCCTAACCAAGACCTAATGCTAACCCATTGTTTCTTCCACTGAAGGGTGCAGGCTTCTGTCCCAGAGAGGTTACATGTCCCTTCCATGGCTACAGAGCTCAATCGCAACAGGTAGAGCAGAGTGAAGTCACACCGGATAGACTACAATCCAACATGCTTTACTTGTTAGTCTGTTTTTTCTCAGGTGATTTGGACTTTTCTCGATGATGAGAACAATCAAAGTATTAACAATTTGTTTTAGTCAAGTGGGTATAAATGGTTAGTTTGTCCCTTTCTTTATCCCCTCACTCTCCTGAGATCCAAATGTTACAAGTTTACATGTGAAATTTCATTGTTTGACTAAAGGACTAGCAAGAAATATTCAAATTATACTTTCTGGCGCTAATAACAGAACAGTTTATGCTTTTTGGTTGTTGTTTGCTTGGTGCTTGTTTTTCTATGTCCAGTTAAAAACAGGTCATGTTTTTGAACGTTAGAAATTTGCCTGAAACCTGAGATCCTGCAGCTCAGGTTTATATGTGTGACCCTAAAAACAGTCACTACACAAATATTGTGAATGGTTTGCTTTTGTTTTGCTATTGTTTTGTTTGTTTCTTTTGTTATTTTTGTTTCATTTGGTTTTTCGAGAGCACAGACACTTCTCTGTGGTCTTCGCGGCAGTGTTTCCAAATAACTGTGCATGGCAAAGAAAGTATGTGAGTCTACTTCTTCCTCTCATGGAGAAGATATCATTCTCAATGTCTTTAATAAGTTAGGATGGCTTCTGATGTGTAAGAGTATTAAAATCCTGTTTTACAGAATTAAATATTAGCCCTATTTTTATGCAATATTCTGTCACTTTGTTCATTTGCTTTTCTGACTCAAACCATAAGTACTCTTCAGAGCCAATTTCAAAAATAAATAAGTAAAGAAGAAGAAGAAGAAAGAAAGAAAGAAAAAGGAAGGAAAAATACTTTGAAATTTTTATTTGATCAGCAGCCTCAAGATCTAAAGGGGATTACATTTTCCCTCTTTCTTATTTCTCGAACTAGCATAAATAATCCTCTTTGTGATAATGCCCTGTCTCCCAGAGTGCTTGTTTATCATAAGAGGACCCTTGTTTCCGTGGACCAGTGCACTCAGAAGCTTGGCTGACTTTCTGATGCAAATGTCAGACAGCAACCATGTCTTTGCTTTTCTAGCCAAATCACTTAGTTTTTACAGCACTATAGTTGATTTATAAGACTTTGAAATATTGAAATTGCCCCTTATACTGAAAGAAATGCAACATGTAGGCATTTTAGTATAAAAACATTTAGAAGACTAATTTATAGGGAAATAGGTTACAGGGCTTTGGACAATATTCAACTCTGAGCAAACTAAGGCAGCCTCAGTGGGAAGTGCATATATTGGAGTGTAGATGAAGCCTTTCCCAAGGGAAAATTATAATTTGTGACTTTGGATTTAAATAACTCTTAAAGGGATATTGAAATGAAATTTAAGAAGAGTATCAACAATCAGTCGGTTCTTTTCTTTCAGCATACTATTTTCAGTTTTTATTGATAAATTATCCAAGTATCTATCAACCATATATGTAATGAAAAATAGTCTGTAGCATGGTTAAACATTTCACCTGAGTCATAATTTTATTTAGCAAAAAAGTGAAGGGAATTCAGATGGGACTAAATTATTACACATACTTAATATGCCAGAGACACTGATGGGCCGATTAGATATTACTATGAACTTCATTCCCTGCCCATATAAGAAAACTTGGTGTTAAGTTTTATGTATCATTACCTCAGAAAATAGAAGTCAGAAATATAAAGTAACATCTTGCCATCTCACAGTTATTAAACTTTTGACCAAATACACAGTTTAGAGATTCTGTTGGGAAGCTGAGAACAGGGTAAAATACACACATTTATTTAAAAAAATTCATTTATATACAAATTTAGACTCATAAAGCACCAACAAAGCACAACTAGCTGAAAACTATATTTTTGAATGATAGTTGGTATGTTGGTACTGGAGAATGTGAAGTGGCTTCTGGGAATGGGTTATAAAACTATTGAGTTCTTACATAGATCATGGAAACTGCTATAAAGAGGAACACAAAACACATTCTCAGAGAGTTGCTTAACAACAGACAAGTGGCATAAAACCCCAAATGGAATACAAAGTGCGACTAGAAGGATGTTGGAAAGGAGCAGAACAAGGAACAGTAAATTTTGGTTCAACCCCAAAGACTAAGAATATTCATCCTTTCCTGACCATTTACTCAGTTTGTATTGGAACATTTTAGGGGAACTGAAACTTGCATAGTTATTCAGGAAAATGAAGGAACAGAACCCTATGAGTTTAAACTGAACCTACTGATGTAGGCAAATAATCCTAACTCCTTTGGAGTCTCAGGCAGGAGAATCACAGTTTCAAGGTGTCCTTGAGTTATAGAGTGAGTTTAGCCACCTGGGCACCTTCATTAGCCTCTGTCTCAAGGTTTTACAAAGTTCTTATGAAAGTCAAGAGTGTGATTTGGAAATAGAACACGTATTTAGTACATGCTGGGCCCTGGGTTCAGTCACTAGCAAAATAAAAGAAGAAAGAGAAAAAAAGAGGAGGAGGAGGAGAGAGGGAGGAGGAGAAAGAGCTATAGTTGCCTTTGACATCAAAGGGCTCACAACCAAGTAAGCACGGCGATTTGAACAGTAGTAATGCCAGGATAAGAGAGGTCTACAAAGATCATAGGTGAATGCTGGACTCTAATTCCTATGCCTCATCCGGAAAGGTTTCACAATAGAAGAGAAAGTTAATTTGGGCTGAAATTAGAAAAATAAGGAGTAGGCAAGGGTGGCATGTGCTTTGATGAATAGCGTCATCAAAGGGTAGAAACTACAGTCTAGAGACAAAAGTGAGTTAGAATTTCTGAAAATCAGATTGAAAAGACACAGAAAGGAGGACAGAGAAAATTGACACAGTTATCCTTTCACTAAAACAGACTTCATAATTGTGACAACTGCCAGAATGCTACTTATCTATTTACTGTTTCACACACATTTATTGTATGTTAGAGATTCTGATATTCAGCAGAATATGTCTTTCCAGTGAAAAGTGTTGTATTTTCAATTGCTAGAAGGCAGGAATGATGCTTTATCTTTATAATCTCTATGACAGCTTGAATATTTTATTTTATAGAATAAGTATATCTGATGCTTGTTATTTTCATATTAAAATTGAGCTTAAATGGTAGCTCTGGATCACTAAGGATTTTAAGAATCAGAAAGGAATTAGGAAAATATCTTAATTCATAATAATATCATGAAAAATAAATAAAGAATAAGCTTAGCAAGCATGTAGGAGATTGTATGTTAAAAACATAGAAAACCTCGCTGAGAGAAACAAAGTCACTCAAATAAATGGAAAGACAGTTCATGCTAATTAGAAAATTAAATATTGCGAAGACTGCAATAATTTAGAAATCAAACTACAAATTGAGGGCAATCCCTGATAGAATCTACCTTCTTTTTGTCAGAAGGATGCTAGCTGTTTCTAAATTTCACATAGAAGTATAAAGTATTCAGCATAATAACAGTTCATCAAAGGGAAAAGAGTTGCTGGGACTAAGAGTTTTCTATTACTACATTTTTTAAAAGGTTTGTTATCATTCTCAGCACTGTGATAGCTGACAGAAAAAAACTTACATGGTTTATTTACAGTTTGTATTACCTTGCTTAAGGTGTTCAAACAATCTAAAAGTAAATTTTCATCCATCCAATCAACTAAATAAAACCACTCACAGCCAAAGCATAAAAACTAAATAGTAATATTATTTTCATCAGCAGTCAATTCAAAAATGTTCAAGATCTACTTTAGCTATGTGCTATTGCTAGGAAATGAACACAACTGATATTTTACCTTCGTGAGGTTTTCATTTTATGTAACAAGAAGAAAGTCGACCATGAAAAGTTGCACAGGATCAATTTGAGGTACAAAACAGCTCCTAAAATCCACGTATAGTGCTGCTCTTCACATCAGAGACTCAACTCTGAGCTAGAGCTGCACATTAAATATTCACTGTTTTGTGAAGACAAGTGGAGACTTACCATAGGGAACTTGTATGTTCCATGGTTACTACTAAAGAAAAATTATGGCATTCTGTGAGAAAACAGCCTGGCTGGGGTTTATGGAAGAGATTCTAGAAAAAGAGATCATGAGCAGAGTCCTGAAAATTGAACTGAAGTGGATGGACTCAATGAGTAGGAATGGGTGACATGATGAGGAAGGTTCTAGGGGGAAGGCTTCACATCAGTATTTGAAGAGTGTGTCATCAGGGCTTGGTGCTGGGAAGGGAAGGTTGGAAAAGACAGGAAAGAGCTGAGCGTGAGAAGGAGTCAAACTTCCAATGTTGAAAGATATTTGAACTTTAGGAAGATTATTCTGCACACACTCAACATAAGAGTTAGATAATAGTCTTGGAAAGAGGTTTAACTATCCAGTGTAATCTCTTTCACTCACACATCTGTGCTCCAGGCTCCTCTTCTGCCATGGTGTGATACAGTCCTCTGTACTTTATGGCATTTTTCCTTCTCAATTATACTTTTTTTTTAAGATCAATTGATTTTTAGACAATGTGGAAGCTGATAGTTTCCATAAATTTTAAATCCAGATGTGATGTAGGATTCCTCTCTGTATGCTATGAGTATGTTTTATTGCCATTGGTTAATAAAGAACCAGTGACTGACTTCAGCCACTGGGTTAACAGAGTAAAGCCAGACAGAAAATTCAAGTAGAGACATAGAGAGAGAGTAGACAGAGTCAAGGAAGACGCCATGTAGCTGCTGGAACAGAAAGACTCAAGGCGTCAGCAAGAACCGTGCCAGTAAATCATGAGCCTTGTGGTAAAATTTAAAATAATAGAGATGGGTTAATTTAAGATACCATTAAGATATAAGAGCTAGCTAGCAATACGCCTAAGTGATTGGCCAAGCAGTGTTTTAATTAATACAGTTTCTATGTGATTATCTCAGGTGTGGTTGGCTGGGAACAAATAAGAAGCCTCTGTCTACACAGATGCATGAAATATTTGGGTCTCATGGTCCCCGTTTTATAAATCTAAAGCTGCAAAGCTCTGAGGGAAATACATGTTTAGTTTATACAACACAGGCATGGCTGTAGGTCAGATTCACCTGTGACTCAAAGGTTACTATTTGACTCTTACTTTTTCAAGGGTACCAAATGGGGAAGTTCCTAACAACAAAGAAAGATGGGATTAATTTTAACACACCTGCAGACCTAAACTGCCCCATGCAAAAGAAAGGGAGGGCTGATTCTCAATAGCCAAATGTGTGTAGTGGTCTCGTGACCAAATTAGTATTGAGATCTGACTGCCAGTTATATGGTGTTGGAGATGGACCCTGGCAGCAGTCAGGCCTTGAGTCAGAAGGCACTGGCATGTGACTAGTGCTCTTGTAAAACAGAAGACAGAGAACAGAGAGAGGACACAGTAAGAGGGATGCTCATCGGGCATGGAATATTCTAGCACTTTGGTTTGGACTTCTCAGCTTTCAGTACTGCAAGGAATAGATTTCTGTTGCTATGAGCTTTTCATTCCATCGCTTTTTATAAGTAACAGCCCAGAGATATGGTGTTGAAGAGAGAGAGAGGCTGAAATAGACCAGAAAAGAGGGATGAGGAAATAAGAGGGGCACAGGAAGAGTGGTGGCTGGGGCTCTATTACCTACTCATTAAAATAATCTGAAATATGCCAATTATTTTAACATTGCTTTATTTTTTTTCCAACACAAGATCTTTCTCTATGTCAAAATTATTTACATTTGACACAATTTTTTTCTAGAATTCTGGCTTCAGAATATCTGAGCCTCAGGGTGATGAAGATTTGATTCTCCCTCTCTGCCTTTCTCTAGACTCATCTCCATCTTGCTTAGGTTTGCGCTCTGGGCATCACACCATTCTTAGAGTTATACAGGGCTCGCCTGTGAGTCTTCATTATTGAGCATTGCTTTTTTCTTTTCTTATAGCTTAAAATATTACCTTGTGAACGTCTTCTACTTGCATACTGGATATGTCCTCATCATAATGGAGACATCACACAGCTATCAAATTGAAGGTTACTGACAATCCCAATGAGGGGATTAGTCACCATCCAAGATACTCTCCACACTGTTTTCAGATCATTTTCCTGTTGCAAAGCAAATATATAGCTTTATGTAACTATCTCAAGAGCATAATAATTAATTGAAGGACTGCATGTGATTCATCTTTAATTCTACAAGAATATTCTAAAGCTTTATACTTTGATCACATTCAGCAAATAATTTTGGAATGAACTTAATTATAAAAAGATTATAGTCAAAGATATTTATGAAGGGCAGAGTAGAGAAATTAGTTGCTGCCATTGTTTGGAAAGCTACCTTCCTAAGGTATTTCAGAAGTAAAATACAAATGGAAAGAAAGATATCCTATTTAGGACAGTGTTCCAAGGTCTCCCACTCTCTACATTGTCCAGCTCTGGGTCTCTGTTCCCACACATTAACTTCTCTGAAGGCTGAGCAAGACACTGATCTCAATCAAATCCCTTCCCTCAGGGCCCAGGATTCCTGTAGAAGAGGATACAGAAAGATTTTAAAAGGCAGGTGGGGTGGAAGACACCAAAGAAACAAGGCCTTCTAAATACAGCAGAACAAATGCACATATGAACTCACAGAGATTGGCTACCCATTGGTAAATGGCAACATAAAATAAACCCAATGATGTTTTCAGAGATACTTTGTTTCATAATTCTTTGTCAGTATTCCTTCTTTGTGTGTGTGTGTGTGTGTGTGTGTGTGTGTGTGTGTGTGTGTTCTACAAACAACAAAAACAAAAATCTCTTACAAATCCTTTACGTCTGTTTTATGATTTCTAGTTTTGTGTTTTTATGGGATTTTTCTGTGTGCGAACATGTGTGTTTGTATCTATTCAAGTTTCTTAACTATTTTATTTGACTTTTTAAATTTGTTTCTTTACTCTTTTTCCTTCTGTTTGCTAACTTTATCTTATTCTGTCTTACCTGTTGTTAGTTTATGTTGTTATTAATGTTACTATTTTAGATTCCAATTTGTATTTTAATGATAAAGAGATAGGGTGTAGATTTGGGTGCTTGGGCCTTTGCATAGTTGGGCATTTGGGAAGGAGTTTTGGGGAGGGTTAACCTAATCAGAATATATTGTATGAAAAAATCTATTACAAAAGGCATCATTTATACTCTGATAAAGTAATTTTAAAAAAGTAAAGGAGCTACTATATAATCAAATGTTGACCAATATAAGAAGGGGATAAATTACAGAACAAGAAGGGCAAATAAAAAACAGGAAAAATAATCAAATTAAATCAAAATCCGTGTGTAATCAAAGTGAGTGTCGGCCCACTTAACAGAAATTATTACTCAGAAAGACTGATACAAGTCAAAGTAACAAAGGCACACCTCAAAGATAGGAACATTGGAGTCTGGAACTGAAAGAATTGAACATGACACTGGGAAAAATAATATTTAAGAGTTTAAATACTGTTTATCCTTTCAGCTTGGAAATATTTGTAGTGATACAATGGTGTGGGAAGTCCTTCTGTATATTTGTTGCTTTTATTGGTTAATGAATAAAGAAACTAGTTTGGCCTGTGGTTGGACAGAGTAGAGCTAGGTAGAGAAAACTAATCTGAATGCTGGGAGAAAGAAGGCAGAGTTTGGAGAGAAGCCATGCAGCCTTTGCAGGGGACAGATGGGATGGAACCTTGCTGGTAAGTCACAGTCATGTTGTGATACAACGATTAATAGAAGTGGGCTAGCCAAAAATATAAGTGTTTGCTAGCAATACGCTTAAGTGACTGATCAAGCTATATTTAATTAATATAGTTTCTGTGTGATTATTTTAGCTCTGGGAAGCCAGGAACAAACAAGTGGCCTCTGCAAACAATATGAACCTTAGGGAATACTTTTCAGGAAAAGAAAGTGAATAAATAAATAATAAAATAGGAAATTCAACTCACTGCAAGAATAAAACCAAATATAACTTTGGAACACATAGTTTCTTGGGGGACTCTGAAGAGCATGAAGCCAATCTGTGAAGCCAATCACGTCACAGGTAAAAGTATTTTTTTTATTTGCACAAGGGTGGAAGTGTGGAAATCTTATCAGTCTATAGTCTTGGTAACATATACAGTAAAAATGCTATAAAGCAAAGGACAAATGATAATGATAAAACATCTTACTACAGGTGAGGAAGAACAGAATTAAAAACACAGGGATGGAAGTACATTAGCAGAAGTCACTGCATTTGGTGAGGACCCTCCGACTCCACTCAATATCATCATTTAAACTAACCTAAATTTATGTATTCTGTACCTACCATGAATATACCATGTGTACAGGATATAGTATATAGTATTTTAGACATAGTGTTTTGTGATACATATTTTTCAACATTAAAATAAAACGCATTGAAATAAAACTCTGTACGGAATCTATTTTTTTTTGCAAAAAGATTGAACAATCACATAGCATTAAAACTTTGACAATAGCTTTTATATAGCGTTATTAATAAATGATGACATTGATGACTTTTAAATAAGATTAATTTCAGGCAAATAACACATAATATAATAGTTATTTTGAAGAAGTAAGTAAATTAAAATTAACTGAAAATGATACAATTTCTACTGTATAAACAATTGCTCAAGAGAATTGGAAATCAATATAAACGTGTTCCAATAGTATCCATCTTACTCTAGTTATACAGTAGGAATATTCCTTTCTCTTGTTTCATGCATTCCTTAAGCTTTCAGACATTGTAAGACTGTGATCTCATATATGTAAAACCAAGAAATCTTAATCAATAGCAAAATAAGTGTAAGAGAATGAAGTTGGAATTTTCTTTGGGCTGCCAAACAGCTCGTAAATAATGACACAGAGACCTAATATTAATTGTGAATGCTCAGCCTTAGCTTAGGCTTGTCCTGATAGCTCTTATAACTTAATTTAACCTGTTTCTTGTCATCTATATTTTGTCTCGGGGCTTTTTACTTTTCCTTCATTCTGTATATCCTACTTTTCTGCTTCCTCGATGTCTATCTGTCTGGCACCTAGTACTTTTTTCCTGTTGTATCCTTTCCTTTCTTCTCCAAGCCCAAATTTCCCCTTCTCCTTACTCTCCTTGCCTATACCTCTTCCCGCACTATTTACTGTTCAATTTTTTATTAGACCAACCAGGTGTTTTAGGGAGGTAAGGTAAAACAGGAACATATCTTTACATAGATAAACAAATATTCTGCAACGTAAACAATACAAAACATCTTTACATATTAAACAAAGGCAATATATCTTCGCATAGATAAATATTCTGCACCAAAAGAAAATACAAGAAATAATATTGAACATCCTTTATTCTATGGCGTCTTGAATATTTGCTACTTTTCTTTAGTTTTCCTGGAACTCTGATGATAAAAAAATGACTACTATGTAGAATAAAGACAATTTCTTATTGGTATGTGTCAGGTGATTTAGGTGCATTATCAATATATGGTAAAAACCATTGCTTAGACTAAAAGTACAGGGTCTCATCATTGAAAGAATCTTTTAAGCAAGAATTTTCTTGTAGTAAATAATACCTGTTCTCATGAGAAAAAGAAAAAAGTCCTTTTTGTAAATTTGTTTTTTGAGATAGGGTTTTGCTTGTGTAGCCCTGGCAATTCTGGAACTCACTATGTAGACCAGACTGGCCTCAAACTCAGAGATTCACCTGCTTCTGTATTATGAGTGCTGGTATTAAAGGTATGGGCCACACCACCGTTTCTGGTAATGTGAAATGTTACTTCCACAGCCACCCAGTGTGGATCCCTTCTACTCTAGTGTTAGCTGTTCCTGAGAGGATGCAGAGAAAACGAATGGGCTTCTGGCTCCAAACATACTGAAGACTGTCTCCTGGGTTGTTGTTCGTACTCTCCATCAGGACAAACGTCTTACTGCTTCGAAGGAAAGATGATTATTCACATCTCATATTCATCCAGTTCCCCGTGACACTGAGTTGAAAAAGGGTAAATTATTCACAAATATTTAAAATTCAAGGCTCAGAATTCCTTTCCAACTAAAATGTAATGGTTATATTCCAAATCTCTAATGATGTTCTGCAACAATTGCTGGTGGATTAGTATTCATCTTACTTAATGAATAGATTTTTCTGCTCCCTCCCCCAATAAAAAGTTTCTCTGCCAAGGCAGTAGGCTAGTGCAAGCCAAACTGAAAAAGTATACCAACAGGTATACTGAGCAAAGCAACTCTCACTTGGGTTCTCTGGTCCCAGAGATAGAGGGAAAAGAGGTCATGGCCCTGAACTAAAGAAAGGAAAATATGTAGATTGTAGGTAAGTGGTGATTGTTATGTATTTTCTCTTAGAACGAGCTTCCTGGCCAACGCAAATAATCCCAATCAGACTGAATTAAAGATGCCCATGTTTAATAAAGTGCTCCTGGGTGGCCCTGGGACAACATGGAGAGGGAAAGACCATGCAAAAACCAGAAATCACGTGTTCATTCTCTTGGGGGGCAGTTTAAATAGCCTGTGGGAGTGGTCACAACCTTCCATGGGGAGGGGTCACCTTTTGGCAGGTAGTCTCGGAGGCGGAGTTCGTACTAAGGCAATTTCCCAGGAGAGGAAGTTTATGCTAGGAGCTGGGGTGAAGCCCAGGAAACAGTGATGACATGCTCACTACAAGCTGGGATTGTGCCGAAGTATGGTCAAAATGTGAGAACGGCTGGCAACTTCAGTGGAGGAAGCTGCAATAGCCACCTAGAACACAGAACTGGGCTTTTTGGCACCTTTCCTTTGTTTGGAGACTCTCTGGCAGGCTGTGTTTGGAGAGAGAGAGAGAGAGAGAGAGAGAGAGAGAGAGAGAAATGGGGCTTTGTGGCTTTCTGGACGATGCATGGGCAAGTCAGAGGCTCCAATAGAAGAGAATTGACTAATGTTTTCCTTTTTGGAGCTTTCATCTAAGGCATGGCTGCTGAATAGGTAGTATCAATATTTGAAACCTTACATTACAGTTTTTCACAAATATCTTTTGTTCTTGACATACATCTGTCTAAATATATCATGTATTTTAATTTTTTTCTTTGAAGAATAAAATCATCACTTGTAATCCCAAAATCGCATATAATTTTGTGGTGAGCATTAATCATTATTTCTCAGAATCCAGCTCCAGTAAGGTTCAGGTACCAAACAGGAGGTGTGGAGACCTGAGGGTGACACGAGATGATTGCTACTTTATTAAAAAAAAAAAAAAAAAAAAAAAAAAAAAAAAAAAAAAAAAAAAGCTGCACCTTTTATACTCTACAATTGCACAAAGAATTACTTGGGAATGGGAGGAATGGGACTTAGGAGCTGAAGTGGGGTTTGGAGGCAGGAATTGAGGAAGTTAGTATTGACCTTGACAAGTTAATAGGCATCACAGTCATCTGTTAATGGAAGGATCACAAGTTCCTCTTGCCAGAGATAAAGAGAATGACTCCCTTTGCAGCAAACAGGAGCTTTATTCAAGCACCTGAGGAAATGGAGGATTTTGATTAAATGCCTGGCCTTGGGAAAGGGACTTTTTAAAGGGACCAGAAACTTGATCAGAGAATATTGTAGCTTTTTTTTTTTTTTTGGTATGGCTTAGTTTATACAAATAGCTTAAAACTTAACTCAAGCAAAGACAAAGGTAGACAAATATTACTGTGAACCTGAGTAGATCTTAGGAATTTATAAATAATGATTGTCAAGTATACCTTATATCTTTATCAAACAAATGTTACCTAAATTTTCTAGCAGCTTGGTGTTAACTTGTATGGGAGTAGGCAGAGTTAGGTTTTGGTTTTACACTGGCAGAAATTGTTTTTCGAAAAAATTATTTTGTTTAAAGGTTTTAGCCTTGTATCCTCCCTGAAACCCCACACGATTTCCTAAAGGAAAGGAATAAGGGAACTCCCACAACATACAGTGATAATGTAGAATTATAGTGATATTTCCTTTGTATTTTAATAAATAAAGCTTGCCTTAAGTTCAGATAGTAAAACAGTCCCACTGGACATATTAAAAAAACATGGTGACATAAACCTTTAATCCCAGTAGTCAGGCTAATTTGACATAGAAACCAGGACTTAGTGGGACACTCCTTTAATCCCAGCACTGGAGAGGAATATAAAATGGGAGGAGACATCTCTCAGACAGACTCATTCTGAGATTACTGGAGGCAGCATTGTCATTTCATACTGAGGTAGAGGTAAGAACCAATGGCTGGCTGTTTTGCTTTTCTGATCTACAAATATAACCTCAATTTCTGTCCCTGGGTTTTTTTTGTTTGTTTGTTTTGCTTCCTTTTTTTAAAAAATATGTTTTTATTGAGCTCTACATTTTTCTCTGCTCCCCTCCCTTCCTCTCTCCTCCCCTTCAACCCTCTCCCATGGTCCCCATGCTCAGGAGATCTTGTCTTTTTCTACTTCCCATGTAGATTAGATCCATATATGTCTCTCTTTGGGTCTTCATTGTTGTCTAGGTTCTCTGGAATTGTGATTTGTAGGCTGGTTTTCTTTGCTTTTTGTTTAAAAACCACTTATAAATGAGTACATATGATAATTGTCTTTCTGGGTCTGGGTTACCTCACTCAATAAGTTTTCTAGATCCATCCATTTGTCTTGGTTTTTTTTTGAGTTAATCTTGAATCCTGCTATATTACTAAAAGTGTTTATGAGTTGTAGAAGTTCCTTGGAAGAATTTTTGGGGTTGCTTCGTAAACTATAATATTATCAGCAAGTAGTGAGAGTTTAACTTCTCTTCTGATTTGTGCTCCTCTGATCTCATTTTGTTGTCTTATTGCTCTAGCTAGGACATTAAGAAGTATATTGAATAGATATGGGGAGAGTGGACAACCTTGTTTTTTTCCTGATTTCAGTGGGTCGCTGTGAATTTCTCTCCATTTAGTTTGATGTTGTATATTGGCTTGATGTATATTGCCTTTATTGTGTTTAGGTATGTTCCTTGTATCCCTGCTCTCTCCAAAAACCTTTATCATGAAGGGATGTTGTATTTTGTTGAAAGCTTTTTTTTTTGGCATCTAATGAGCTGAGCATGTGGTTTTTATTTTTCCACTTGTTTATATGGTAAATTATGTTGACAGATTTTCATGCATTGAACCATCCCTGAACATCTGAGATAAAGTCAACTTGATCATGGTGGATGATAGTTTTGATCTGTTCTTGGATTCAATTTGCCAGTAGTTTACTTAGTATTTTTGCATCAATGTTCATGAGTGAGATTGATCTGTTATTCTTGTTCCTAGTAATGTCTTTGAGTGATTTGGATATCAGGGTAATTGTAATCTCATAAGAAGTGTTTGGCAATGTTCCTTCTGTTTCTATTGTGTGGAACAATTTGAGGAGTATTAGTATTAGTTTTTCTTTGAAAATCTTGTAGAATTCTGAGCTGAATGGTCCTCGGCTTTTTTTTTTTTTTTTTTTTTTTTTGGTTAGGAGAGTTTTGAAGACTGTTTCTATTTCTTCAGCAGTTGTAGATCTGTACAATTTGCTTATCTGGTCTTGATTTAATTTTGGTAAGTGATATTTATCCAGAAAGTTATCCATTTCCTTTAAGTTTTCCAATTTGGTAGAGTACAAATTTTCGAAATGTGACCTGATGATACTCTGTATTTCCTCCATGTCTGTTGTTATATCCCCTTTTTCATTTCTGATTTCGTTTATTTGGACGTTCTCTCTCTGCCTTTTGTTTAGTTTGTCTAACTAACAAAAGGTTTGTCTATTTTGTTGATTTTTTTCAAAGAATCAACTCTTTATCTCATTGATTCTTTGTATTGTTTTCTTTGTTTCTATTTTGTTGATTTCATCTCTCATTGTTTATTTCCTATCATCTAGTTCTCTTAGATAAGTTTGCTTCTTTTTGTTCTAAAGTGTTCAAGTGGTCTGTTAATTCACTAGTATGGGAATTTTCCCAGGTTTGTTACGTAGGCATTTGCTGTTATGAATTTTCCTCTTAACACTGCTCTCATTGTGTCCCATAAATTTGGGTCTGTTGTGTGGTCATTTCCATTGAATTTTACGAAGTCTTTAACTTCTCCCTTTATTTCTTCCTTGACCCATTGATGATTCAGGTGAACAATGTTTAATTTCCATGTGTTTGTGGGCTTTCTGGATTTGTGTTGCTGTTGAATTCTCATTTTAAGCCATGGTGATCTGATAAGATACACAGTGTTATTCCAATTTTTTGTATCTATTGAGGTTTGTTTGTTAACAAGTATGTGGTCATTTTTTGAGAAAGTTCCATAAAATGCTGAGAAGAAGGTATATTCTTTTCTGTTTGGATGGACTATAGATGTCTGTTTAGTTCATTTGAGTCATAACATCTGTTAGTTCCCTTATTTCTCGGTTAATTTTTTGTTTGACTGACCTGTCCAGTGGTGAGAGGGGAATGTTGAAATCTCATAATGTATGATTTAAGTTTAGAAGTGTTTCTTTTACATATGAGGGTGCCCTTGTATTTGGGGCATAGATGTTCAGTTTTGAGATTTTCCCTTGATAGAGTTTTCCTGTAACTAATATAAAATTTCCTTCTTTGTCTCTTTTGATTTTAGTTTGAAGTCTATTTTGATATATATTAGGATAGCTATACCAACTTGTTTCTTAGGTCCATTTGACAGGAATTTTTTTCCCCAACCCTTTACTCAGAGGCAATGTCTGCCTTTGAGGTTGAAATGTGTTTCTTGTATGCGACAGAAGAATGGATTCTGTTTTTGTATCCAATCTGTTAGCCTGTGTCCTTTTATAGGTGAATTAAGTCCATTTATATTAAGGGATATTAATGTCCAGTGATAGTTACCGCCTGTTAATTTAGTTTTTGTTGTTGGTGATGTTAATTTGTGTGTCTTTTCATTGTTTGTGATTTGCTGTTGTGATATCATCAATTGTCTGTGTTTTTGTTGATGAAGGCAACTTCCTTCTGTTGGAGTTTTCCTTCTAGTACTTTGTGTAGTGCTGGTTTTGTGGCTAGATATTGGTTAAATCTTGTTCTGTCATGGAATATTGTGCTTTGTCATTCTATGATGAATGAAAGTTTTCCTGGGTATATTAGTTTGGGCTGGTGTCCATGGTCTCTTAATGTCTGCATAATGCTTGACCAGGACCTTCTGGCTTTTATTATCTCCATTGAGAATTCAGGCCTAATTCTGATAGGTTTAACTTTATATGTTACTTGGCCTTTTTCCTTTGCAGATCTTAATAATCTTTCTTTATTCTGTATATTTAGTATTTTGATTATTATGTGGCAAAGGGGACTTTTTTTTTGATCCAGACTATTTGGTGTTCTGTAAGCTTCTTGTATCTTCATAGGCATATCTTTCTTTAGGTTGAGAACGTTCTTCGCTATGATTTGTTAAATATATTTTCTGTGCTTTTGAGTTGAACTTCTCCTTCTATTCCTATTATTTTTAGGTTTGGTCTTTTCATGGTGTCCCTTATTTCCTTGATGTTTTGTGTTAAGCTTTTGTTAGGTTTAATGTCTTCTTTGACTTTTGAGTCTTTCCTTTATGCTACTGTTAGTTCTTGAGATCCTCTCTTCCATCTCTTGTATTCTGCTGTTTATGCTTGCATTTGTGGTTCCTGATTGCTTTCTCATAATTTCTAGTTCCCTTGGCTTATGTTTTCTTTTTCTGTCTCTATTTCAGTTTTCAAGTCTAGTATGGTTTCTTTCATCTGTTTGATTGCTTTTTCTTGGTTTTCTTGTTGTCTTCCTTTTTTTTTTTTCTTTGTGTTTCCTTCCATTTCCTTGAGGCAACTTCTCATTTCTTCTTTAAGGGCCTCAAAAATTCTCCTAAAGTTATTTTTAGGTCATTTCCTTCTGCTTCAGCTGTATTTGGTTTTTCAAGTCTTGCTGTTGTAGGGCCACTAGTTTTTACTGGTGTTGTATTACTCTTTGTGGTGTTGCATATGTTCTTACCTTGTCTACCCATCTTTTTCTCTGATTGGTGTAGTTGGGGCTATCTGTGACTCTGGTCTTCCAGGTGCCAGTGGATCCAAGGCTCAGATGATTGCTCCTTGTGATGCAGTCAGTGCCATGGTTCCAGTTACCCTCTTGGCTACTCTTTGTTCCTGGAGGTTGCTTGTTGCTTTAGAGGTTTGCCCACTTCTATCGAGTTCACTGTCTCAGGCCTGCTCTGGCCTAGGTTGCCAGTTCAGACTGTTTCTGTAGATGTCTCTGGTCTGGATCTTCTCCTGCAGAGGTTCGTGGCTTGGGGTTATTCCTGCAATGTTCTCTGGCCCCGATTCATTCCCTCAGAGGTTCCAGACTCAGGTGCACCCAGACCCACAGAGGACCTGGCTCAGGCCTATACCCCCAGAGACCTCAGACCTACACCCAGACCTTCAGAGGTCTCTGGTTCCTGCCTACACCCTTGTAGGTCCCAGATTCATCCCTGGACATGCAGAGGTCTCTGACTCTGGCCAACTCCCTCAGTGGTTGCTCCCCTGTACCTTCTCCTGTGGAGTTTGCTGTCTCAGGCCCACTCTGGCCTAGGTCATTGACTCAGTCCCACTCCCATGGAGTTCTCTGCCTCAGGCCTGTTCCAGTCTAGGTTGCTGGTCCAGTCCTGCTTGCTCAAATGTACCTGGTCTGAATCTGCTCCTGCTCCCCATGGAGTTCACTGTTCCAGACCTGCTCCAGCCCAAGTTGCTGGCTCAGTCTTGCTCCTGTGGAGTTCACTGTCTCAGGTCTGCTCTGGCCTAGGTCACTGATTCAGTCCTGCTTCTGTGGAGTTCACTGCCTCAGGCCTGCTCCAGCCCAGGCTCAGTCAACCTTATTTCTTATTGTGGAAAATGCCCTCATTCCCTCACTCCCTTTCTTTCCTTTATCCTTATACCACATGATTTTGTAAACCTTCCTTCCTTTCATTCTTAGCCTGCACTTTGTTAGAGGCCTATTTTGAAGAGCTATTTGAGCATGAAAATACTTTCCTGAAACTACTAAAATCACCGATAAAGCCCAAATCTGATTTTGCACTTTCCACTGAATGATGAATACTTATTGTTATTTTATATTTATAAATATTTTATATGAATATTTCCTTTGGAGAAATATCAACATTCACTATTTAAAATTTTCAAAAAATAGTTTCGCAAACACTTAGTTGTTTGTGGTTGTTGAAGCACTGCAGGTTTGTCCACAGGCCATTCTGGTGGAAGCACATTCTCAATTGAGCTCCTCTGTTCTCAAATGACTGCAGCTTGTGTCAAACTGATGTAAAATTAGCCATTGCTCACTTTCCTCTGATAACACTGAGAGGACATATTCCCTTGGTTTCTGATCTAAACTCCAAAAGGACTAAGCAACACTCTGAAGAGATAGTCTTTACCCTTGTCGACACTGTAAAAAGCTAATTTCATAAGAAACAAGCTTACAATAAATGCATATAAGCACATTAATTTCATTTTCTACGAAAGAAAGGAGCACACAACTGACTTCTGTTTAAACCTGTATGGTTTTTAAGAATGAATTTAATAAAGGTACTCAATGATTAAATACAACTCTCTTACAACTGTGATTGTAATAAAAAAAATGTGAAATAACCATCCAAAATGGAAACATCTCAGTTAAAGTTATCAAATATGTGTTTCTATCCTACTATGATTTCATGAGAATAGATGCTGCTATATCTGGCTTCAGAAATACAATCACGGGGCTTTAGGCAAGATGGCCTTCAGTCCCTATAAGTGTTATGGTATAAAATATGTTTCTCAAAGGGAAAGATGCATTGTATTCTAGTACTGAAAGCAACGTGTTTTTAATATTGAGGTCATACTCCTTACCCAAGAAAAATGTTTCTAAGAAGGTCATAAAATGAAACTGAATTGCTTTAAAGATAATTAAAGTTTATATATCTCCATCTTGCTATATATGGGTATATATTTGCATACAGAGCAGTGAAGTTGCTTATAATAAATTATGTACTCAAACTTGGGGGTATGGGGAGATGGATGAATCCATGCCTGGCGTTTTTAATATATTACCAGTAGAAAAGAAACAAGTTTTCCCAGCTGCATCAATTTGTCACTTTTGTTGACAGACACTATGTACAATAAATTTTCCTCTGGAGTGAATTGCTCAGATTTATACAGAATCTGTGCCATGACTCGAAGAAGAGACTTTGGGTGTCACTGCATATTCCACTGAAGTCTATTTTTTGTTGTCTTCCTTTGGAACAAGGACAACTCTAATAATCTCTAGACAACAAGTATGAAGCTGTTCCTAAATTACAAATTTGATGCCAGTTGAGGTCTTAGGTGCAGCTTGGGTACAGTTTGAGACGTATGACTCCAATTTTAGAACTTATAATAATTGTATTTCTATGCGAACATCTTTCTTTAACTGCTTTAGATGAACATTTTGATTGTAGAAGTCATTTTACCAGGCTATCACATCAAGAGAAGCAGCACACCTCCACTGGAATTCAATTACCAAAATTTGGTGGATAATCTACCTATAGATATCAGGCTGACTTATGTAAAAACAGACCCTTGAGTCTACACTGGGCTCTCTTTTGTAGAGGAAAGTGGTTTGTTAAAGTTCATTTCTGTTTACTGAGAATCCCCTGGTATATTGAAGAATACATGTATCTTAGATCTTGCTGAAGGTCTTGTTCTGCTCCTGTCTTCTGTGTAACTCTGGATCATATGATGTTTCTCTGTCTCAGTCTCTGTCTCTGTGTGTTTTCATCTTTCTCTCCCCCTCTATTTCTTTTTTTTTTGCTTTCTCTCTTCCCTCTCTCTTTCTCTCTCCTCTACCTCTGTTTCTCTGTCTCTCAAAATAAATTATTCTCTTTTTTTGTGTGTTCTATGGAACTTAAAGAATGCTTTTTTGTGCTACTTGAGTTTAATGGAGTTTCTTTGGTTGACTTTGTACAGCAAAGATGCAATGGCCAGAAAGGCCTTAATTCTTCTCTGATGAATTCGCTGAAGCCAAGTTTATGGATATTATTTTATCCTTATCGAATAAGAATTATTCTTTCCTTTGGCATGTCTGGCATTTACATTTATAACTAACAGGAGCAGGGGTTTGATATGGACTTGTATTTTTATTCTGAATGTTTTTAGTCTACCTGATAACTTTAGTAAGTTCCATCCAACTTTAAGGTCCATAAAGCTGGTATGTAACAATACCATGTGACTTTTAGAAACAGACTGCAAAATGATAATTCTGATACATCTATGGTAGTGAAAGTACTGCGTAATGCCATCTATTCTAGTATTTTTGCATTTATATGATGTTTTCCACAAAGTATCTCTGTGGCTTGCATTTACCTGGCATTATTTCTATATTGAAGTCCTATGTAATATGAGGAAATAAGAAATTAACATACATATGGATATGTTATTGTTTGTATAAAGTCATAGCTTATAATAATATTATCAGCCTTGTTCTTTTTAGTTAATTTAAGTATTCAATTGATGTAATAGTTTGCATAAAACAAAAGAAACACTGCTTATATTATGTAGTCTATATGAAGTCTGTTTTTCACGACTTGAATTTCCAGTTCATGTTGAAATTCTACTACAATAGCCTTAATAATAACACTATTCAGGAAATAAAACAACTGGTGCTCAGATATATTCAAATTTGATTTCAAGTTTAAGATGTCGACAATACAGATGACTTAATATATCTTCTAGACACATGTAAGATCTCAGTTCCTTTTAATATCTAGCTTTTTCAATAAAACTTGAGTCAAATAACCATCATATAATAATAAAACCTCTGGATTTCACTATAAAAATAATATGATATATTTAAAGTTAATTAATATATCAACTCTATCCATTTCAAATAGCCTATCTCTTCAGTGAAAACCCTTATTGTGATAGGGATAGTGGAGTTCACAGTATGGGGAAGGCTGAAACGGGATCATGAGTCAAGGTCAGCTTAGGAAACCATATCAGACAGGAGAGACAGACAGGTGGGGGATTTTAAACTTTTCCATGTAATCTGTAAGAATAAATTAGAGACTCCATATGATAATAATATGAATCCCACTGCTGTCTTTGCAGTCCAAATTCTCAAATGTACACTTGTCAAAATATATACTTACTTATGGATTTAGTATTACTACATAGAAGAGCTTTTTCACTTTGCTTAACAATTATTAATTTTAAATTAATTTCAATCCATATTTATATGTATTTATAGGGTATTGTATAATGTCTTGATACATGTATACTTTGTGCCATATTCAAATTATGGTGCATATATCTATATCTTCAGGTATTTATCATTTTTTAAGATGAAAACTTTCAGAATCTTTTTTACAATTCACATTCACACACACACACAGTATATATATGTTTATTTGATACTAGACCCCTACAGAGAACTATTTACATTCTATTAAAAAATAGTTTTAATTTATAATTTCCTTAACAGGACTGTACAGGAGACAGTCAAAACTCTCAAGTTATTACAAAAGTAGGTCTTTAAATATAACAAATATATGCTCTTAAACTTCACCTGAATAATTTATAGAATATAGTTTTTCTACTTTATAGCAAGTTGAATAATTCCCACCATATACATATCCTAATTCCCTATATATGTGATTACATTACCTCATATGGTAAGAGCCACCTTAAAGTTGTCGTTAAACTCAAAATTTTGGAATGAAAGTTATCCGAGAACCTGAGTTAGTCAATGACATCACAAGTGTCCTTAAAAGAAGAAAGTGGATGGAAGTATACCCTCAGGTGAACAAGATGAGACAAAAGTTGGGGTGATATATGTATGGGCATTGACCTCAAGTCAGTGGAGGCAGGTTCAAAACCTAAATTAGGTGAGAATTCAGATTTCTTCTTTGAGGTTCGGAGGGAAAACAGCCTGGTGAACATTTTGACTTTGGTGTCTGACTTCTAGAACTCTAAAAAGCTTGCATTGGTTTAAGCAATAAGACTTCATAATATTTTATAACTTTAATAAAAAACTAACACAACCCTGCTTTAAAAAAGAGCTAGAAAGTTCCACATTTTGATATGTATCTGTTTTCCTCCTTAAATAAAATCTTGCTTGAACAGGTAAAGAACTTGTGTTTGATATTTGACAGTTTTCAGAGAAGGCAAGTACAGGACTTCATACTTGGAGTGGCTGTGGCATCTCTGGTCTGTGGGATCCGTGGTATAAGAAGCTGGAGTAGGTAGAGTGGGAATGCCTCATCCAATTTGGAGTTACCTGCAGTGAGACTGTCATCACAGAGCCAATGCTCCCATTAACAAAGTGACTAATCTCTTTAGCTGTCACGAATAAAAGGCATAGTCAACGGCATTGATCTTTACCTTCTATATCTTTCCCAGTCTTCACAGTCCCCATACCTTGGATCTTTTCACTTGTTGGTGAATACTGCTGTATTCACCAGAACATGGTGTGTGGTTGCGATCTGGCTCTCCACACAAGCATCCGAATAAGGGCGTCATCAGCTAGAAGAAAGGAAGATTACAGTAGAAAGAATGGCCTTCTGTGAATTGCTTTGCAAGAGCTAGGCACGATTCCAGGAAAGAGCGGCACTTTTCAGTGGGTTTTGCCTGTCTCTTTCGGCTGCAGTTCAAAGGCCTTTCATGGGATATTAACTATGCATGCCAGTGGTGACTGTTTTTGCCAGAATTTTGCATTAAAATCACACTCTCTTAATACTTTGAGATTAGTCAAAGAGATTTTAATATTTTAAGGGTGATGGAATTTTACATTAAGTATTATTAATGGAAGAAGCCTGTCAAATATTCCTTTCTGGACATCACACAACTAAAATTTTAATTTCTTTGTTGAGAAAAAGAAATAAGCAGTTCTTTTTGTGAGCAAAACTTATGTAGTCAAGACTATGATTCTGCAAGAAATCAAACATTTCTGACAGTAAAGAATTGATAGAAATTTTTACAAATTAAACCAAATTTTCCATATACTTTATCTATCATTGCTTTCTAAAATTAAACAAAATGGGCCACAAATAATATTAAAAAGTGTGAGATAAAAATGTCAAGATAAAGCTGCAATATGCATTATCATATCATGCTCATTAATGAAATAAGCCAGACCCAGATTTACTGCTTGTATTCAGGTTCAGTTTTTATTTCTTTAATAAACTATTTTTTTGCAATCAAGTTTATTATAATCTTGTACAGTTACCATGTGTCATGCATGCATGTGTGCTTCTCATTTACGGCATTTAGGATAACATCACTTTATAAACTGGGGGAGTCGGATCTCCTGATTTCAGCGTTCTGGTTATCACAAAAAGATGGTGAGATGACACTTTTCCTAAATGGGGATTATTCTGAAAATTAAATGACAAAATAGGGAAGAGATGAACTCAGTTCAAATGTACCTTTTGAACTTAAATAGAAAGGGTGGTATTTTAAGATGTGTTGAATTACTGTATTCCTTTGTGCATGTGTGTATGTATGCATACGTGTCTCTCTGTGCATATATCGAGATGTATTTTTGCATGTGTGTGTGTGATTGAGTGTGTGTGTGTGTATAAACAACTGGCAGTAACCCATCTACACAAATGTCTTTGTTCACAATTCCCTGTGCAAAGGAGAGAAAATTAATTACAATGGACCCGTGGACACAGAGAAAATGAACCTATTGTTATAGTGACTTTCTAGCACTTGCAGAACTATAACTGATAAGTAAATTACATGTACATTATTTATATGTTTGCTATCTGATACTTTCTGAGAGGCATTTCATGTAATCATCATTTTGGAATGTCTAAAAATGTATCACCAGCCTACAACGATAATATGAAATCTTACATTTTTTAAAGACTTAAAATTTGTGAAATGCCAGATATATGGCTAAGACATTTTCATCACAAATGCTAACACCATTACTTATGAGTGCAGGATTGTTCTGAGTTTCATCTCATAAACTGAGCAACTGAAGCACCCATAGACTAGGCAATGTGTGAAATGATTTATACAGCATGACACAAATACTACTGATACAATGTCAGAGTGAATTGAGTCTCAGTCTCATAGGTTGAGCTATGTTCTAAAATTTCCTATAATTATAATAAGGATTGCATGGGTTTTTAAATGACACTGAAAAACAAATTGAAAAAAGTAAAGTGGTGGAACGATACAACTTTCCAGAGTTGTCTGGTACTGTGATGTTTCATTCCAGGGACTGTACAGAATGGATGTGGCAACATCCCTTCATAGGTACCCCTCCATAGTGACATGTTTAGAACGTGAAAGATATAAGAGAAGATTGCTAAATCATCAGAGACAAGCAGCAAGCTCGCTAGTTGAAGAGAGAGAGAGAGAGAGAGAGAGAGAGAGAGAGAGAGAGAGAGAGAGAGATTTGGAATTCTTTCTGACTTTTTGTCATCAAAACTGAATGTGATAGTGGAAAATATTCATTTTTCTAAGTTGTAAAGGAAAATGTTATTTCCTGCCAAACTTTCAAGGCCAAGTACAGCCTAGACACACATTGAATTTGCATGGATTCATAAATGGTACCCTTGCCTCCTAAAGTGATTGTTTTAGAGTGCAATTCAGCAAATTCAAGATTAAGTGCAAAGCTGATGATGCAGGACTCAAAAATATGATGCAAAAGTGGCTAAAAATTTAAAATACAGATGTTGAGTGTGCAGTTGGCTCAGCCATAAACACTTATTAATGAAATAAAGTTTACAGAAGGAAGTAAAAATGAATAAATACCCAAGATTTATATGAAAGTAGTGATAAATTAAATGTGGGCAAAATTGGGTTTGCATTTTTTAGCTTATATCATGAAAACTGGAGAGATAATAATTTTGTCTGATAGGTTATGGTCTTATGTTTAAAAGAATATGCAAATCTGAGGAGATATGGACTAGCGATGCTTGAAATGAAGTTTTGTTTTGTTTTTGCTTTTTTGTTTGTTTGTTTTTGGTTTTTCAAGACAGGGTTTTTCTGTAGTTTTAGAGTCTGTCCTGGAACTAGCTCTTGTAGACCAGACTGGCCTCGAACTCATAGCGATCCAGCTGCCTCTGCCTCCCGAATGCTGGTATTAAAGGGATGTACCACCACTGCCTGGCTGAAATGAATTTTTATGTAATTTATTAAGAATGATGAGTAAGAAAATCACAACTAATAAAGCCATATCCATCATATATTTTGCTGGTCTAACAATATTTAATAAGTTCAAAATCAAGACTATCATATATAATAAATCACATTTTAATGGCTATCTATGAAATATATATATAATTTATAAAATATAACTAATATGATATATATAATTCATATGCAAATAATATAATTTATAAACAAAAGTTTATATACAAGTATAAATTATATTATGCATTTTATATTAAATACATATGTTAATAGCATATAATATATTAAGAGTGCACTTCATATGTACTGGTTGGGTGGTATCCAAGATCATTAAAATTTACTAAATACAAAGAAAATTAAAAGTATAAATAAACAAAGTTCAGCAACTGACTGTGGTAAGTAATGGCAACAATAGCTATTTTAGCATTTTCTACTCATTTGCCATATTTAATTTCCTCTAGCAGCAGACAGGAACAGATGCAGAAACTCAAAGACAGACAATATGCAGGGAGAGCAACTAAATTGGAGGTCTCCATCAAATCCCACTTCTCTGAGCTCATAGAATCATCTTGAAGAGGAGGTGGAAAGATTGAGAACACCAGGAGACCAAGGCCCTCTAAGTCAGCTAAGCAAAACGCATATGAGCTCACAGCAACTGAAGCAGCAACCACAGGGCCCACGTGGGTCTGTACCAGGTCATCTGCATTTATGTGATAGCTATTAGCTTAGTGTCTTTATGGGAACCCTAACTATGAGAATGAGTAGATCTCTGACTCTTTTGCCAGCTATTGTAACTTTTTCCTCCTGTTGGTCTGTGGTGCCCAACTTCCATTTAAAAGTCTTTGCTTCCTATTATTCTATTTGATTTTGTCATGTTTGTTGCTATCTGTTAGAAGCCTCTTCTTAAAAAAAAGAAAGACAAAAAGGGAAATGAGATAGGGAAGCAGAGTAGCAGTATGAGAAACTATAATCAGGAGACATTGCATGAGAAAGAAATCTATTTTCTAAGTAAATAATTGAAATGGAACTCCACATGAAGGACATAATGCAATAGTTGTCCAATTCAACTGAGTTATCTTGCTTATAATAATGACTTTTAATTAAATCACCATTGTAACAAATGACAGAATTTCATTGCTTTATATGAGTGAATAAAATTCCATACATGTCACCTCTTATTATCCATTTATCTGTCCATAGACACTGTGGTGACTTGAATGAGAAATGTCCCTAGAGGCTGACGTATTTAAATGCTGGTGTCCAGTCAATGGTGTTATTTGGGAAGGTGTAGGAATATGGCCTGGCTGGAGGAAGTATGTGACCCTGAGCAGGCTTTGGGATTTCATAGCCTTGCCCTTCTTCCAGTTGATTGTCTCTGCTCTGTGCCTGCAGTTGAGAATGTGAGCTCTTCGTGTCCTGTGCCTGCAACTGTGCCTTCTTGCCATGATGGTCTCTTATTCCTCTTGAGCTTCTTCCTAAAAATAAATAAATAAATAAACAAATGAAATTTATCAAATAGAAAGCAAACAATAAAAATACGCAAATAAAGTTCAACACATGAATATGAAGAATAGTAGTTACAAGAGCCATTTTATTATCTTCTACTCATTTATCCTGCTCAATTTATTCATTTTATTTAATAGGAGAAAAATATACATGCTTTGGAAAAGTTGGAGGCAAATAACATAATTATCTTGCTTTATATTAAGCCAGATACTTTTGTGAGTATTCTCTTAAGATTTTTTTATGTTCCTTGTTCTTTTTTTTAAATGAAAGTAGCTTTTTTTCTCACATTGTAATTCCTAATTAAGGTTTTTCTCTCCCTTTACTCTTCCTAGTTCTTCTGCCCCTCACCTCCCATCCAGATACACTCCCTTTTTGTCTCTCAGACTACAAAAATATACTGTATTATAGTATACTATACTGTGATGTGGTATATCTTTCTGTATACATATTGTTTTATTGGTTGATGAACCAATGGACAGGTAGAATATAGCTAACTGGGAATTTTGAGCAAAGAGAGAAGAGAGATATAGTGAAGAGGTGCTATGTAGCCACTGAAGGAGCAGCATGCTGCACCAGAAAGCCACAGCCTCGTGGCAATACACAAATGAATAGAAATGGATTAATTTAATAGTTAGAGTTAGCCAATAAGAAGCCCAAGACACTGGCCAGACAATTGTAGCTAAGGATAAGCCTCAGAGTAGTTATTTATTAAGTGGCTGTGGAACTAGTGAACAGGATAGGTGGGTAGACAGATACCAGTCCAGAGGGACAAGGGGGGTGGAGAATACTTCCAGGTACAATAATATAATGCAATACATAAAGTAAAACTAACATAAAATCAAACAAAGTAAAAAGGATAAAACCCAAGAGAAGGTACAAGAATCAGAGACCCACTATTTATAATACCAGAAATCCCAGAAAACCACTAAATTGAAAGCCATAACATTTATGTGCAGATTTATGAAGGCCATGTTCATGGCTCTTCAGTCTCTGCCACTTTATGTGAGCTTTGATTATGTTCATTTAAAGGGCCTTCTTTTCTTGGTATCCTGCTGCGGGAGCTCCTTTTGCTCCTTCAGCCAATCGCAGCTGAGTTACCAGCCCATTGGGGCGTGGTCTCTCTCTTTAAAAAAGCAGTGGCTGTCCTCCACTCTCTCTCTGGCTTCCGGCTCCACTTCCGGCTCCTAGACTCCTTTCCTGTTCGCATGGAGAGGCTGTTATCCGGGACGGTAATCTGTAAGTTTTTTCCCCTTTGAATAAATAACCATTCTATTAATCATAATTCCAAACTGGTGTGGGATTGTCTGTGACTTACGCCTTCATCTGGTGCCCCACATTTGGTTGTAGAACCCCCCCTCCCCCACTCAACTGCTTGCTGCCAGCTCGGCTAGTCACCAGCCCACCCTCAGCTGCTGCCTGTACCCTGTGTGTGGAGACAGCAGTTCAATTAAACCCCACCCCTCCCAAGCTCCACAGGCTCGGGACAGTCTCTGCCTGCCTGGTTTGCTCTTTTCTGAGTTGTTTTTAAATTTCCCTTGTAAGTGCGGTACTTTAGTGGCGTGAATCAGAATGACTCGGACACGTGGAGGCATACGCAGCTTCCGGGTTACTCTTTTCTACCCCTGGATTCTGGGTTTCTGGTTCCGTGTACAGAATTGATTTAATTAAATTTTCTTTCTTGAGCAACTTATATTTCCTAGTTTTTAACAAATACTAAGGCGGACACTGAAATAGGACCCTGTTTCCATCACCTTTGCAGTGGTTCTAGTCGCGACTTGGCAACAGCGTTGCCTACAAGACAAGAGATAATATGGCAGTTTTTGTTTCCAACGCCAATTTTACTGTTTTCTTTATTAATGCAATGGATTATGTTAAGCAAGATTTATATGACTATGGGGATACATTAATTTACTTGTTACTAGATTTCAGTTTTCTTTTCAATATTTTAACATTAAGATATGATATTTACAGACTAATAATGAACAACTAGTTGAAAGGATTAAAATTATTGAAAATCAGGGGTTATCTGAACAAGTGGATACTATGATAGACAAAATTGACTCCATATCCAAGGATACTAGGAAGTTACCTGAAAGGGTTCAGGCTGTTGAATTTGACGTTCAGACGTTACCACAAAGTTTTGATAAGGTAACAGATAGAATGTACCTCCAGAATGGGAACCAAAAAACTGATACTTTAGTGAAATTCCTAGAAACACGGGTAGGTCAGGAGATTCAGGATTTAAGGGAGACAATGATAAAAAGATTAGAAGTGATTGAAGAAATTATTGGAGCTGGTGAACAGAGTAAGAAGGCACAAGGACAGGATACAATGCCACCACCAGCTGTTAGAACTGGCTTACCCAGGATTCTAAGAACATACCCTGTAATTTATTCTGACAAAGGGTAAACTTCTAAAGGCTCAAAGGGAGTTAAAGAAGCTAGATGGACATCAATAGCAATGAATGATTTAAAAGAAATTAAGCAAGCTGTCATTAATTATGGCTTGTACTCTGCATTTGTTAAGGAAATGATAAGGACTTGGGCTTCTAATGTCAGAGCTATCCCCCATGATTTCTCTCAGCTAGTGTCTGCAGTTTTAGATGATGGACCTTCCTTGATGTTTGGAATTTATTTCAGAGAAGAATCCAAGCATATGGAACAGCAAGGAAGAGCAAAAGGTGTGGAGGTTTCCCAAGATCAAATTCTTGGTGTAGGAGCATATGCTGATCCACAGGTCCAAGCTCTTTATGACGAAGAAGTGCTGTCCTTATGTCACAAAGACGCCTTAAATGCTTTGAATAGAATACAAGATCCAGCAAAAAGGGTCGAATCATATACCAGGGTTAGGCAGGGACAGAGAGAACCCTTTACTGACTTTGTGCAAAGATTAATTAAGGCTCTGGACATAGGGGTAACAGACCCAGAAGCTAGACGAATACTTCTTGAATCTCTAGCTTTTGAAAATACAAATACCGAATGTAAAAAGATAATTGGGCCTTTAAGATCTAGATCAGCACCTATGGAAGAATGGATACAGCATACAATGAATGTTGAGACGTTTAGCTATAATGATGAATCCTGGGTAGGAGAAGCGATTTCCAAAGCTATGAGGAGACATCAAACTACCAGGTGTTTTAATTGTGGTAAATTAGGACATCTGAAAAGGGATTGCAGGCAAAGATATTCTAGGAATAATGTCTCCTCTGGGAATGACAAAATTAGGAAACCTCAGCCTTCAGGTATATGTAGGAGATATGGTAAAGGCCGACATTGGTCCAATGAATGCAGGTCAACAACAGACAGACAAGGCAACCCGATACCATCGGGAAACTCCTTGAGGGGCCTCTCGCAGGTCCCCAAGCCAAAAGTGGCCCAATCATTCCCAGTTACAGTTACAGTTACAGGAAAATGTGTCTCACCAAGAAAATTAAAAACTCCAATGTCTGCTGTAAAAAGTAATACTGGTCTAAATGATGAATTACATGTGGAGAATGAGTCAAAAAATTCAGTAGGACAGAGTAAACGTATATTTTGGCAGACTTCTATTAACGATCAAAGACCAAAGCTAAGAGTCTGTATAAATGGCATTTTTATTGAAGGCTTATTAGACACAGGTGCGGATGTAAGTATCATTACTCCAGAATCTTGGCATCTGAATTGGCCTCTTCAAGAAGTAGATGTTCATTTCCTGGGAATTGGAACCCTATCTCGTGTAAAACAAAGTACAAAATGGGTGGAATGCATAGGGCCTGAAGGGCAAATAGGAAGACTAAGGCCATATATAGCCAATATTGCAATAAATTTATGGGGCCATGACCTGCTACAGAAATGGAATACCCAGATTAACATTCCTGTAGTTCCGGAACTCACAATTCTGGGGAAGATATAATGAGGTATTATGGAAAAAGGTCACCAGCCATTCAGGCTGTACAAGAACATACAGCCAATAGCAAACCTTTAAAGGTACCAACAGCCCTACCTTTAAAATGGCTAACTAAGAAGCCAATATGGATCAAGCAGTGGCATCTAGCTGAAGATAAATAATAGGCTTTGGAACATCTGGTACAAGGGCAACTAGATGCTAACTATATTGAAGAATCAACCAGCCCTTGGAATTCTCCTGTGTTTGTAGTAAAAAAGAAATCTGGTAAAAGGAGAATGGTGACAGATGTAAGAGCTGTCAACAAGGTAATTCAATCTATGTGTCTGCTACAATCTGGAATTCCTTTGCCTTCTCTATTACCAAGAGGATGGCCCCTTATAGTTATTGATTTGAAAGATTGTTTTTTCACTATACCATTGCAAGAAAAGGATAGAGAAAAATTTGCCTTCACAGTGCCTACTTATAATAATTCTCAGCCTACTAGGAGATATCAATGGACTATCCTCCCACAGGGGATGCTCAATTGTGCCAATATTTTGTTAATAAGCCATTGGAAATACTTCGTAAGCAATTTCCCAAGTCCATAATATATCATTACATGGATGACATTTTATTATCTGATTCAAATAAAGATATTTTGGAAAGTATGTTTGAAGAAGTAAAGAAAGTCTTGCCTAGGTGGGGATTACAAATTGCCCCTGAAAAGATTCAAAGAGGAGATTCTATTAATTACCTAGGTTACAGAATAGGATTAGAGAAAATTCGAACGCAAAAGGCACAAATTAGGAGAGACCAGTTACGGACTCTTAATGACTTCCAAAGATTGTTAGGAGATAGTTCCAATCTACGACCAATTGTTGGGATAACACCTGATCTAATGGTTCATTTAAACAAAACCTTAGATGGTGATAAGGATTTGAATAGTCCCAGAAAATTGACAGTTGAAGCAGAAAAGGAACTGACAATGATTGAGGAAAAATTACAGGAGGCACATGTGGATAGGGTGAACCCGAATCTTAGTTCCATCCTAGTCATACTGCCTTCCAAAATTTCTCCTACAGGGATTTTAATCCAGAGGGAAGATATTATTTTAGAGTGGATATTTATACCTCATAAACCAAGTAAAAAATTAAAAATTTATGTAGAAAAGGTCTCTGAATTAATTATAAAAGGTAAACTGAGACTTCATCAACTAGCAGGTATAGACCCAGCAGAAATTATAGTGCCTTTTACTACTAAGGAAATAAGAAAGTTATGGGAAGATAATGAACCATGGCAAAGAGCTTGTGTTAATTTTTTGGGAGAAATTAACAGCAACTATCCCAAAAGTGATAGACTTAACCTCATAAAGAGAACTTCTTGGATTCTTCCTAGAATTGTACGTGATGCTCCAATAACTGGAGTCCAGACATTTTATACCGATGCAAATAAATCAGGGAAAGCAGGATATAAATCGGAAGAATTGAGTAAGGTGGAACAAAACCCTTATAATTCTCTTCAGAAGGCAGAATTATATGCCATTCTTATGGTGCTAAGGGATTTTAAAGAACCTCTTAATATAGTTACAGATTCACAATATGCAGAAAGAGTTATCTTGCATATTGAAACCACTGAATTCATACCAGATGACACAGAGTTTACTTCATTTTTTATCCAGGTGCAGGACATAATTAGGAATAGTCTTTGTCCAATGTACATAACACATATCCGGTCCCATACCAGTCTGCCTGGCCCTCTAGCACAAGGTAACACTGAAATTGACCAATTATTGATTGGAAGCATGTTGCAGGCCTCAGAATTTCATAAAAAACATCACGTCAATAGTAAAGGCTTAAAGAAAGAGTTTTCCATTACATGGCAACAAGCTAAGGGCATTATAAAGAGATGTCCTACTTGTTCTTTCTATAATCAAACACCATTGCCTGCAGGGCAAAAGTAGCCCAAAGGGTACTCAAAGGAATGAAATCTGGCAGATGGATGTGTTCCACTTTATGGAATTTGGTAAATTAAAATATGTATACCACACCATAGACACGTATTCAGGTTTTCAATGGCCAACTGCCCTGAGCTCAGAAAAGACTGATTCAGTAATCACACATTTATTGGAAGTTATGGCCATCATGGGTATACCAGCACAAATAAAGACAGACAATGGTCCAGCATATGTATCTAAGAAAATGAAACGTTTCTTTGCTTATTATAATATAAAACACATTACAGGTATACCAAATAATCCTACAGGTCAGGCAGTTATAGAAAGATCAAATCATACTATAAAGGATATGCTAAACAAACAGAAAGGGACGAAAGATACCCCCAGAAATAGATTGCATAATGCTTTATTAACCTTGAATTTTCTTAATGCTAATGAGAAAGAAAGAACAGTAGCAGAGAGACATTGGATCATGGAAAAAACTTCTGAACTAAACCAACCTATTTATTTCAAAGACATGCTGACCTCTCAATGGAAGCCAGGAGATGTGCTAAGTTGGGTAAGGGATTTTGCTCTTGTTTCCACAGGAGAAGAAGAATTGTGGATACCATCAAAATTAATAAAAGTTCGATTTGAAGAGGAGAAACCTCTTGGAAAGGAGAAATGACAGCTCATCTACAATGATGTTATTCAGACAGGTGGTAAGAAAAACATATAGAATGGGGGCAGGGTTCTGTTCTTATCTCCACAGGAAAACACTCATCTTTGAAAAATTCAAGGGACCCTGGATATTTGAATACTGACAGATGGACAATAACAACCCACTAGGGACTATCAAGAAAACTGAATAGGTTTTGTAAGTAAAATATACTAAATCATATTTCTAAATTTATAGAGCTGGTTTTAGAGTTGGACTCTGGCTCCCTCTCTAATTCCAAGCCTGTTGTTAAAAGAAAAACCCAGAGTTTCTGGAGTTTCTGTCTCATATCAAGAGCCATGATATGGGACAGAAAGAAATATGAGTTTAGAAAACATCTTCACTTTTCTTCATATCTATCATACCTTTCATTAAATATATCTATCATGTTTTTCATTGAATATATGTATGTCTGTATATGTCTATATGATTAATGTTTAAGTTTTCCACAATGAACAATGAGTTTTTCCTGCAGTGACATTTGAAGTTTCCAGGAAGAAGATGGGGCCCCATAACAACAATTCCATCTGGTTGATATGACGTCATGATACTGATAGCGCTACTACAAGACCTGTTTTGGTTACCAGATGCACAAGACGGTTCCAATGTGGTTAGCTGAAATGGTGCACATCTAGTACAACATTCTGGCCAGACATCCACAAAAGACTCAGAGACTATTTGCAATTTTAAAAAACATTGATCTTGAAATTTAACCATCATTTTACTTTCACAGGATCCCCCAGAAAGAACATCGCCCCCATGAAAGCTGGAAGTAATTCTAGAGAACGATGTCCCCTCTCCCCATAAAGATTGTCCTTGGGTTTAGGGACATCATTTAGGGGTTGGTTATAATTAGTATACAGTTGAGAGTTGGGGGAGAAATTTTATAAGCGCAGGAATCTTTAAAAAAATAAAAGAGGGATAATTGGATTATGGGATAATAGATTTGTACTTGTGTGTTATTGTTTTTAGATAAATATATTGGTATTGATTCTTAATATTGATACAAAGTTAAATTATGTTGACTATTGTATGCATGCATGCTTCTATCTCTGTTTAAAACATTTTTATGTATTGATATATGTATATTTACCATATTGCATTGTACACTTTCACCTCTTATTAAGATACTTATATATTGTTTATGTATTGATGTATATATTTACCATATTGTAATGTATACTTGCACATTGTTTATATTTGGAGGTCATATTGTCCTCATTTATTGCACAGTTGTTTATTGTCTCAGTCTTTAAGTTAGATAGGTATTGAGAATTATATAGATCAATAGTCATCTAAGTTTGTCATTTATAATTAGACTACTCAGGTTCTTTAGATATATAGAGATTATATTCAGTATAGATAGATAATCTCCAACCTCTTCAAAGAGCTGTAGAAAATGGCCTTTAATCTAACTCAGAGTTCTGTGGTAGTGAGACACAATCACTCCTGGCAACACTGATCTATTCCTGAGAGAATGTTGAGCACCAAAGACACTCCACCTGGAGCCTTTCTTCTTGGCAGAACTGGCCTTTGGGTAAAGAAATACCCATACCTCAACTACTGACAGAGTTACAGAATATCCGTAAATGGATAAAACAGGACTGTCATATCCTGCCAAGACAGGGTAAAATAGTTTTGAAAAGTTCCTTGCCTTTGAAAATGGTATGTCAGTTACATTAGGCCTTAGCCAAAGTTAGTTGCTTCAATGCTGCAAATGTGACTTTGGGTGTTTGCTCAGGTAGCCAGTTGTCTCTGTGATTTGTTACATGTTCTGGAAGTTGTTTGATTGCACTTCCCAATTACTCAGGTAACATTATTTCCCTTCTCAGATCTTTGATGGGATTGAAGATTATATAAACGTAGTTACTTTCCTTTCATGACTTGGCAAAGTTATTTGTTATACAAGACTTAAGCTAGTTAGAATAGGATATTTGTATTTATTGTATATAATTTCATAGGTTTGTACTTATTGTATATAATTTCATAGTAGGCTTAGAACTCTCTTACTTAAACAAAAGGGGGAGATGCTGCGGGAGCTCCTTCTGGTCCTTCAGCCAATCACAGCTGAGTTACCAGCCCATTGGGGCGTGGTCTCTCTCTCTTTAAAAAAGCAGCGGCTGTCCTCCACTCCCTCTCTGGCTTCCAGCTCCGCTTCTGGCTCCTAGACTCCTTTCCTGTTCGCACGGAGGGGCAGTTGTCTGGGACAGTAATCTGTAAGTTTTTTCCCCTTTGAATAAATAACCATTCTATTAATCATAATTCCAAACTGGTGTGGGATTGTCTGTGACTTACGCCTTCAGTATCCTCAATACCCTCTGTCTCCTACCTTCTTTTTGCCTATTAAAATTGAATGTATCCATTACAAAAGGTGCCCTTGTCTATTGTATCTCAGTAAACTGATAGAGGTGCACATTCTTTCTGGTTGTGTGTCCATCATAAGTCAGTTTCTTCAAATATGAGATGGAGATAATCATCATCATCATAGAGAAAAGTTTGTCTTAGTCCCCTGAGCTCTTTAAAGAGGGGTTTGGTAGAAATGTCCCCTTTAGGCTGAGTTTTCCAATGCTTCTCAGTCTTATCATAATGTCTGGTTTTAGGTTTATATGTTTGCTCCCATCTACTGCAGTTGAAAGCTTCACTGATGACGGCTGGTCTATGAGTATAGCATAATGCTATACTCTGGAATAATTTAATTACAATTTTTAAAAGACATTTTTAGTATTTGTTTTCTCCTAAGTCCATGGGCTATCAAATCTCAGTTTCATGGTCATCCAAACAGTGTTGAGTATGAGTTCAATCTCAAGGAATAAGTCTTACATCAAATCAGATGTTGGTTGGTTGCTACCACAGACCTTGTGCTACAATTACCTTAGCATATATTGCAGGTAGGACACCATTGCTTGTCAACGGCCTTGTGGTTACCTTGGTGTTTAAATTTCTCTAGTAGTCTACAGAATACATTGCTGTACCTTCTAGAATGTAGGGTTGAAAACTCTAAATAGGCATCAGCTAACTTCTCTAAGTTCAATGAGTTGTGTGCATGTTATATCAGCAATGGGGCCTTGGCATCAATTTCTGGAGACTATCCTATAGTCTTGGCAACAGCTTGTATTTTTTAAGAATTCCTATAGGACCCCTTCGGCCAACAGCTTTAGGAGATATCCCATAGAGATGTCAAAACCATGGAATGCACAAAAAAAAAATATCACAAGGGATAGTTTTGTTTTAAAAATCCGTTGTTGGTTCCAATTTCAGACATTCTCCTCACCATGATTAAACATCTAAGGAGGAACAAAACAACCAAAGGAACCAATACTTGAGCTTTGGTGCTCCTGAAATTCTATGAAACTTCATTTTTGGGGAGTTTACACTACTAGGATTGGTTTTATATTCTTTTTGAACTACTAATATCTCAATAGTTAGATAAGACATGCATATATTATATATTTCTAAAAAAGAAGTTTATGGATATTTGAAAAAAGCTTAAAAATGTTGAATTATGATAGCTCAAAGAGGTATTAGAAACAACAATTGTTAGGTTATTTTGATAATTCTTCAAGAAGTGAGGCATGCTTGAACTTTCCAACAGCGATGAATTTGAAAGCAAGACTGATGAACTGGTGAGTAATGTGAGAAATAAAAAGATCTGTGCTCTTTCGTTGGAAGGTTGCACAAAGGGTGACATCACTTGACAGAGAAAGCCTAGAAGAGTTTTATTTTAGGAGAAAGGAAACAAATTTATTTTGGGGGAAAATTTTCATGTGACAACCTGTGTAAGTTGGGAGTGCTGTAAAAAGTTAGTCCCAACTGAGCAGTTAAAAAGCAAAATAATTAGAGTTTCTCAAAGGTCAGGAAGCTGTCTGGCATGGAAACACCAGTAGAATCAGTGGCTTTGCAGGACTATCTACTAGTTCACAGAAATATTGCCTTCTTGCTGTGTTCTTTTATAGAAGAAGAGGACCACTCTATTCTTTCCAGTATCTTGAGTGGGGATTGTCCAATCAAAAAGGAAAATCCTTCAGGAATCAATGGTTTTTCCAAAGGATCATCTCCCAAGAGAATTGAATAGAAAAGTTCCCTAGAATTCTAAGGATATTTTTTCCTAATTCAATTAGTTTTTCTCATACACGTTTTTAAATTAATATTTCATCGACCAGAACAAATAGTCTACACATAAGTAAGAGGAAAGTTTTGCTTAAAATAAAGACCATGTTTGACACTACTATATCAGTTCTATTTTATTTATACAACATAAACTTTCAACCAATAATTTTGGAGATTTATTTTAGAGATCTTTATTTAGCAGTAGTGGTCAAAACTGAAATTTTGACCAGTTATTGTAGAGGACATTGAAGCATCCAGATCATCAAGAGCCTGCAGCCCATCAAGGCGGATGTTAGAACTGCAAGACTGAGTTAAAGAGTGAGTGCTAGCGATAGCAATTCACTGTTGGTTTTTGGTCTGGTGCTATTTTTAAGACATTATCATGAATGTGAGGACGTGTGTGCTATTTGGGACTTGAGTTGTTTTTACTATGTCTTTTATACTACAAAATGTTGGATTCTTTATTATTCGAGGTCCTGAGAAAGTTCCTGATTGAAAATAGTCCAATGTTGACATTTTCATTAGATATCTAGAGACATTCAGTCTACACATAATCACTATGTATATTTTCATCAGATCCCACTCATTTCTGTCCCATTATTGTCCCTATAAAACAGATCTCACATTGTAATGTCATGATGGTCCTGATTTTAAACAGAGCATTCCTCTTATTTATGTGTAGACTATTTCCAATAGTCAGTGTATTATTAATTTAAAAATGTCTCTTAGAAAAGCTACCTGAATTGGGGGGCAGTAACTCTAGGATTCTAAGGGATCTTTCAAAAGAAATTAAAAGTTTCTGGATAGAGAAGTCGAATTTTGACGTAAGCAAATTTTAGGGGGATCAAGCTCATTAGATCTTGTCAGGTTTGTCTGTCCTGCCTTTATTTTTATTCCACAAACAAGGATAGTTTTCTCTTTGCTCTTCCTCTCCATTTCTCTGGCCTAACCTGCAAATATGCCTTCTCTAAACATTTATGAAACTTCCTGAACTGAAATTTCTCTATCAGATCACATCTCTGAGCATTTACCTCTAGAAAACGCCAAATTGACCACTTACACCAGATAGGAAAACCACAGCAGGCTATCCAAAATTAAACACAAGGATTCTTCCAAGAAGGGTCTTTGAGAGCAAGGCTCCATGAGGTTTTCATGTTTTGATTTATAGAACCCAAATTGAAATCTGATTCCCCTGGCTTTTCCTTAAGTACCAGGAAGAGAATAATCTAGGCTTTTCCTAGAATTCAACATAATCTTTTTCCAGCTGTATTCTGTGAATCTAAAAGCATTTCAAATGATTAAAATGTAATCTTGCATCTTTAATTCAGCCACAGGACACATGATCAGAGCACAGCTGAGCTAAATCATATGTGTTATCTTCCAGATAAATGGCCTTTTTTGCAAAGTGGGGAGGAGATTCAGATTTCTAAAACTGAAGATTAAAAAACAACAACATCCAGCTTCCACTTTCAAGTTGATGCTTTTGGTAAACTCTTTTTTTCTTAACTTTTGTTGGCTTGTACAGAGTGGCACATATTAAACTAAACTACTTTAACAGTTGAATTGTGATGCCAATTTTGTATCGTAGCAACACTGCAGAGTACTTTACTTCACTTAATAAGTTCATGTTATGAATGCTAAGAACTGATAACCTGATGTTTTATTCTTCATATTAATGATTATGTCTTGACATAAAAACTGGTGTCTTGAGCAAGAGGTTAGATTAGGGATTGATTCATAATATAAAGGATTTTAGGAATGTTAGAGAAACTCTTTTAAGGAGGTTTTCAAAATCAAATAGGGAAAGGAACTAACCAATAATTTAATTTTGAGTTAACACAAAACCAAACCCTAAAAACTCAGTGGTTTCAGAAAGTATGAAACATTCAACTGTTGAGCAGGTTTTACCTAATAAAGCTCAATTATAGGAGTTTGTTTTAAATACTCTGGTAAAATTAACATTTTTTCATAATGGCACATACTTGTAAGAGAAATAACAACGCAGTAAAACATGAAAAAAACTTTTCAAGTTGCATGTATCTTTATAATAGAAATGTATTAATAAAGAAAATGATTAAATAATTAAGATAGAAAAACCATTCTAAATTTTACATATACCTTTTAGTAGTCTACAATCTTTCCAAGAAAAGAAAGATTTTTATTTTACTTTACTTTTAATTAAATTTTCTATGTGATAGTGGTAATAGTTACAAATAAATTTTTTTGCATGAAAGTTGTTGACATACTTTTTAGAATGGTCTAGAATCTCCTTAAAAAATAGATATATTGACAAAAATAAACAACTTCAATAAATTTACATGGTTAAACCATTCCCATATGCTTGGGTCAAACTAAACCAGCATTAACATTTATAAGGATTCAGATGCAGCTGCTTGGCTCAGTGCATGAAAGCACTTCCTTTTAATCCTCATGACCTGAGTTGTATCCCTAGGACTTACATGGTAGAAGGGGAGAACTGACTCCTGAAAGCTGTCCTCTGATCATCACAAGTATACTGTGGGAATCCCCCCTCCTTGTACACACACACACACACACACACACACAGAGTGAGGGGGAGGAAGAGAGAATAAATCATTAAGTAATTATCTTTAAATAGAATAAATATCTTTATTCTCCTCCCCTGTACCACACTTCCCTCCTACCCCACCCACCTTCCACTCCCCTGAGAAGGTAAGGACTCTCATGGGCGGTCAGCAAAGGTTGGCACATTAAATTGAGGCAAGACCAAGCTTCTCCCATCAGCATCAAGGTTGAGCAAGGCATCCCATAGAGGGAAGGAGCTCCAAAAAGTCAGCTCATGAACCAGGCATGGGCCCTGGTCCCACTGCCAGGGGCCCTACAAACAGATCAAGCCACAGAGCTGTCACCCACCTGCAGAGTGTTGGGTCCCTAGAGGACAGGCCTTCGCACCCCCACTTGATCTGTTTTGCACTCTTGCACTTGGTTGAAAACAGGAACAAAAACAGGACCAATCTGTTGTTTTCAGCAATGTTTCTAAGGATGTTTACCCCTAAGCCATTGAGTTACGGTGATGAGCTTCCTGATTTTGCTGTCTTGGCCTCCCCTGCTGAGGGCTATATATACTGTGTGAGAAAGTGGAATAAAGGCTTGTCTGCAGAACCTGAAGTTGTGTTGCGTGTTAATCCCGATGTCCCTCGCTCAGAAGAACGACAGTTGCCGTGCTGGCGTGGCACAGAGGGTCTAGTTTGGTCCCATGCATGCTCCCCAGCTGTTGGTTCAGAGTCCCTGAGGTACCACAAGCTCTGTTTAGATGTCTGTGTCTGTGGGTTTCCCCATCATGATCTTGACACCCCCGCCCCCACACGCTCATATAATCCCTTCTATCTCTCTTCGACTGAACTCCAAGAAGGAGCTAGGCCCGGTGTTTGGTTGAGGATCTCTGCATCTGCTTACTTCAGTGACTGGAAGAAGGCTCTATGGTGACAGTTAGGGTATTCACCAATCTGATTAGAGGCCTTCCCAAAATCCCACTCTTAATGAATACATCACCTAGACAGAGATCTACAAGGAAATGTTTTAAATTCACTACTTTAGACCAAACACTCTGACAGATGTACATGGAGAACTCCTTTCAAAACCAAAGGAATAAGCATTGTTATCTGGACTACTCTCTAGGGAAGAATGAAGCATTAGCTACAAAACAACTCTCAGCATATTTTTGGAAGTTCAAAATTATATGGAATACATTTGCAACTATAGCTGTACAACAATAATGTAGGGATAGAAGAAATCAAAAAATTTTACCAATATATAAAAACAATACTGTACTTCTGAACAATCAATGAATAAATGTTGGAGAAGGTCATTTGTTCAACCTGGCTGCCCAGACCTGAAATAATCACACAGAAACTGTATTATTTAAATCACTGTTTGGCCCATTAGATCTAATTGGCTAGCTTTTATATCTTAATTTAACCCATTTTCATTAATCTGTGTATCGTCATATGGTTGTGGCTTACCGGCAAGGTTTGGCATCTGTCTCTGGCGAGGTTATGTGGCTTCTCTCTCTTTCTCTGCTTTTCTTTCTCCTAGCATTCACTTTAGTTTTCCCCACCTACCTCTATTCCCTGTGCAGGTCCAAGACAAAAATTACTTTATTAACCAATGGTATTTACAGCATACAGAGGGGGAGTCCCACATCAGATAAATAATGAAATGAAAATTTAAAAATAATTCTGGAGCAAATGAAGTTGGAAACAGGAATAAAGAACCTTTCTTGTGTGATAATAGAAAATGGACAGAATTTTATAATGAAAAACATGTGAGTGAAGAAAGAAGAATCTCAAATAATTTAAATTAATATTTCAAGGACAAATTTTCAAGGAGGAAAAAGAAGAGAAAGAACCAATTTGGAAGCTAGTAGGGAAAATTTTATTATAATTTTGACATAGAATAGAGACCAGAAGCATCATCAATAAGAATACTAATCATCGAGGTTTTTTTTTATATTTGGTAAGGACTAATGTGTGCATCCCAGCACATAATAAGATGACTCACATGAAAATACATTATAAGATTTAATAGGAAAACAAATATAGAAATAATACAAACACATGATCTTTCCTCATATACATTGCATCAATGAGGGCTTTCAAAAATATTTTATTTTGTATTATTATTGCTGTAAAAATTACTTGTATTGCTTAATGAATGATATTATATATTGTCTATTATAAATATCTAAATCTGTGAGTTTTTACTTACTCTTTTGAGGTTTTTATCTGTTAATTTTTTTCTATGTATTTGCTTTTAAAGCTTTTCTAATTACACCTAATAATCATAAAATAATTGAACCCTTCAGCCATTCACCATGATTTTCTTATAGCTCAACTAACTATCCATTTGAACTCAGACTTGTTTGAATGTACAGTTACTTAGATGGATATTTCCCTTGCCACAGTTCCCTGATATGAAGGTCGTCCACTCTTCTGGATTGCAGTGTGTCACACAGCCAGACACTCACCTTGGATAGTGTTGTCTGAAGTAGGAATTGAATAAACTGACCTTCAGAGTTTGGAAACCTGCTCTCAATGTAAGCAAAGTGCAAGGGATACTACCTCGGGTAGCAAATAAATAACCATCTGTGTGCCCCTGCTTACTAATGTTAAGACCTGTCTAACTCTCTGAGATAGGCTGATATTAGAAGGATCTGCGCATGTTTTATAGAATGACTTAGTGTTTGGCATCAAGGTTTAGAACACTCTTAAACTTATTTTGTTTTCCATCAAATATAACTTTGCAGAAACATAAGAAGTTCAATTTTCCATCTCCAAAACTTTTTTATTTTCCTTCTTGTTTCCTGATTTTGATTGTATTTATCATGATGTTTACATTGCTGTATAAGACATGTTTATAAAGTCAGTGGTAATGTGAAACAGTTTCTATTAATTAAATGAGAACTTCCATATAAACAAGTTTTATATTAAAGGTAGAAACAACATAGAAAATAATTGTTCTTTAATATACATATTTAAGTCATTCTTTATTAATAAATTTTTAGAAAGGGCTAATTTATATCTCACCAGACAAAGTGACAGAAGTTTTGGATTAGACCTCAAAAAGATTAGGAGCTAAGTGCAAGAGAGAGCTGGATTTGAGGTGAGAGACATGGTGAGGGATATGGCAAGGGGCACACATACTTGACCTGTATGGTTTTTTTTAGTATGTAGTTCCTGGTAGGTCATCCACACTCTGGTTGATGGCCCCTCATCCAGGAGTATACAGGACACACTGGACTTAATAGATCATTAACAACACTAACAACAAAAAATAGGTCATGAAATTGGGTGAGGAAGTAGGGGGATCTAGGAGGAGCGAAGGGGGTAATGAAGAAGATTACGTTAAAAATGCATTGTGTGATGTTCTCAAAGAATTATTAAAATATTTTAAACAGAATGAAGTAAATGGCATTATAAATTGTGATCTTGATGTAAAGCTACATTTGTCTTTTGAATCTTCTACATAATAAGGTGCAAACCCATGTGCCTTTATCTCTCTAAAAATCTTGTATAAGAAAAGATTATTCACTGACAAGCTCTCTCTCTCTCTCTCTTTCTCTGTGTGTGTGTGTGTGTGTGTGTGTGTGTGTGTGTGTGTGTGTGTGTGTCTGTCTGTCAGTCTGTCTGCCTGCCTGCCTGCCTATCTGTCTTTTTAGTTTGGTATTTATTTCCTTTTCTTTTCTTATGACACGGGCTGGGTATTCAGCTCAGGTGTTGGTCTCGAGCACACACTCTTCCTGCTTGAGCCTCCTCACGCTAGAATGACAGACATTTACCACCATGGCCTGCTTGAGAATAAAGTCTTATAATAAATATTCACATTAAATAAGTTATTTTATAAATTTTAAAACTAGATTTTCTTCTTGAGCTCCTAATTCATCTAAAAAAATTTTAGTTTTTTCTCCTTATCAGTGCAGCCCATATAGGATTTTATAATCTTTGTTGATTTCATCATTTTTCATGCTACCTAAGGACTGCAAAATTTCAGATACAATTATGGTAATATATATTAGTTATCACAGATGAGTTAAAACAGATTGAAAAGAAAAATTTGTAGAACATGTATTTATCAGTCATAGAGTTATGGAAACAAAGAATACGTTACTTGAGACTTCCTAAGCCACAGATAAATATGCTTAGTCCCTTCTTAACATTAAATACACTGCTCTATAAGTGAGTCCATCCATTCTCATGCTGTCTTGAAGCCATTAATTTTGCAACTAAATGCATTATATATCTCTTTTAGGTGTCTTTCATTTGTCACCATTACTTAACATTTGTGAGCAGTATTGTAAGCTAATACACTTCATTCCTTGATTTGATTCAGTCTACTTTTCCTGCTTCTCTGAATTCTTTGTCAGTTTCTGATTTTTATATCAGGCTCTAGGCCTCAATTTTATAGTAATTATATTGGCACCACTTAATTTATTTCAGAATGTTTTCCAATTGCCAAAAATATATCTCTCAATATAGAAACTTGGGTTCCTAGAAATATTTCATTAGGTGAATCCTATTCTTCATTCTTCACAGTGGCGAAATTGTCCATAGGGTAGATGAGTTGGAAGGATAACATTTCTGTTTCCATCGCTTAGGCAAGAACATCAGTGCAAACCAAACTACACGCTGCAGTAAACCTAGTAAAGTTCCATATTATATTAAATTTGGGTCTCAGACTTTGCCTCCCCTTTAAGTCAGTTTAGGTTTATCAAGAAAGACATTATTTCCTTCCTTCCTTCCTTCCTTCCTTCCTTCCTTCCTTCCTTCCTTCCTTCCTTCCTTCCTTCCTTTCTTTCTTTTTGTTGAGACAGAATTTCTCTGTGTATCTTTGGCTGTCCAAGAACTCACTCTGTAGACTAGCCTGGCCTCAAATGCAGACATCTACCTGTTTCCCTCCGGAGTGCTGGGATTAAAGTAGTGTGCCACCATACTGGCAAGGTGTTGGTTTTTTAACTAATCCTTTCTTATTTTTGTTTTTTCTCTGCAGGGAAAAGTGTCTTGATGTGGATTTTGGTCATATGCTTTGGATTCTTCTATTTTGTACACACATCTGAGCAGTGAGCTGTCTGATGAATTCAGGACTTATTCTGGTGAAACTGATGTTTGTTAAGGTCTAAGAACATCCAGGTTATTTGGACAAAATCCCTGGTTGACCTAATCTTAATTTCCTGCCTTTGTAATCTCACTAATGTTTCTCTCAGGTTTCAGTTTGTGAGTAATTTATGTTTTTCCTAGCTTTGATACTTCGAGTCATTATAAAATTCTTACCCTAGGACCAGAGAATAATGACAATCTTTGTAAATTTAAGGGATATATTGAAGCTTGGGCAGGGCTTAACCTGGGAAGGAAAGAGGAAGTAATATCCACAGGGCATTAAAAATATTAAATGTGTGTGCTCATATGTGAAAAATTTATAATTAATATTCTAATTGTTGGACTTTGTTTTTATGTTTGTTACAATACAATTTAAAGTTCAAATGTATGTATTATACATTTTTACCAGGTCCCAAGGAAGAGTTTTTGGGTATTGGTTCACTGACTTAGGATTCATGCTGGTGCTTTCTCTTTATTTGGACTAACAACTACAAATCAGGAGTCAGCATTATGTGGAGTCAGCTATTATGAGTTTGGGTTGAAGAGTTTTTCTGCTTCCTTGAGATATACCTGTTCTTTTCCACCTTTGCTTCACTTAACCCATCTATAATAACCAAAGCTTCTGTCTTCTTCATATACTTTCAACTGTTTTGGATTTGTTTGCAGCTTTGAGACAGTTCTGGCAGCACAGACAAGGGTATTGAAATGAAGAAACATGGGCAGTAATTATTTGGATACTTTGCAAATACTTGAGAGTAGCTAATCATGGGTTACTTCCATTTTCTCTTTAGTCCAACGTCCTGCAGCTAAGGTTGTTTATGCCTGAAAACTCATCGAAATCCTATACTATAAACTGAAAGATAATATTTTCAAATCTAAACAGGTCTTTTTACCCTGCCTTTCTATAGTTAAAGGGCATCTGCTGTATAATTTTCTTTAAGAGTCTACAGATCCTTCCTTCAAAACAACCTTCAAGAGGATAATCAATGATACTAATAACCCCCGCTCTATAAAATGTAAGATACTTCAGACAGTTTTGCATTAGCTTAGCAAAGACGAGATTAAAGGGAGGATTCTTATTTTTTATTAGTAACTCAAGAAAAGATTGTATACATTAGTTTAAAATACTTCATTTCTTTTCACCATGCGGGATTTATTATCTAAAACTTATCTAAAGCTTTTCAAATATTTAAGAAGAGTATTTGGAATTGGCTATCAGGCACTTATACCAGCAGTTTGAATATTAATATTTATCTTTGTTGAAAGCTATATTTGTATATAACTAAATTTATAGAGATTAAAAAGACTTATCATGTCTTTGAGGACCTCTGCTATGTAACCAAGCCAAGAGAACATTAAGCAGGCCTGTCAGTGCCAAAAGGATCTGGAGTTCAGTGGAAAAGCTTCTGTTATCTCCAGCCCTGGACTCCTAGTGGGATTTAAGGTACTGAACTTAAAGTTGATATAAATGAACGACCTGACAAACACATCCGTGCAACATCATAGATATTCCCAGAATAGAACCATGAGAATGTGACCAATTTATTTTTGGCAAAAGTACAGAAACTACTGAGGAGAAAAAAATTCTCCTTTTCAAAATTTGTGTTGAAGCCATTGTATATTCATATGCAGAAACAGTAACAAAAAGTCATTCACCATATACTTCCTTTATCAACATGAATCATAACAGAAATATAAAATTAATGCTTTTAGAAGAAAAGGTAAGAGAAAAATCTTATTTGACCTGGGTTTAGCTGAGTTTTTAGATTATGAGACTAAATGTACCAAACATTAGAAATCTTATTTGAACTAAATCAAAATGTAAAACTCTTATAGGCCACATAGACGTGGGCTGTGAATATAATATTAACACTTCGAGACTGAAGCAGGGGAATTGCAAGTTTAAGACTTGCCTGGGCTACAAAATGATTTCTTATCATCACAATAAACAAAGCAACAGTAACAACATAAAAGAAATGAAATAAAAACAAACCATAAACTAAGAGAACGTATTTGCAGTCTCATGACCAACACTGGACTTACAAACAGAATATGTAAAGAACTCATAACTTTTAATAATAAAGTCAAACTTAGGTAGATTATTTCAACAAAGTTTCACTAAAGAAGGTATAGTTATGATGCCCATATGCACATGGGCCTGTCTGTGGTCATCCACTGGGGCATAGACAATTTTCTAGTGGCCACAATCCTAAATAAAAATTATTGTCCTTTACCTTGTAGCGATCAACCACCAGTGGGTCTTCAGCTATGGGAAGGGCATCAGGAATCCCTCTCCTTTTAATACTGGAATTAATGTCTTGATCCTTTCCAGGTCTTCAAGGTTCCCCAAGCCTTCGATTCGGGTGTGGTATTCAGTTAGGCATTCTTTCTGTACATAAACACTCAGAAAATAAAATCAAGTAAATTATAAAGTAAATACATTAATTTGTAGGCTATAATGGGTGTTCTGGGGGCACTTGAAGAGTGAGTTTGAGACATGTATAAGATGAAGAAACAATGTGCAGGATCTAGAGAGGTAGCTATGAGAATAAGAGCACTAGTTGCTCTGCCAGTGGACCTAGCTGGAGTGGGCAGCACCTACATGGGAGCTCACAGCCGTCTGTAACTCCAGTCCCTGAGCATTCAGTGCTCTCCTCTGGCCTTGAGAGCACCCAGCTCCCCTGTAGTTCACGTAAATACATGAAAACAAAATACTCATACACATAAAACAAATGAATTAATTAATTGAAAAAAACAGATTACTTACATACATGAAATTTTCAAAGAATAAATAAAGAAAAAGGAGATACAGTTGACAAATATGCAGACAGAATGATATTTGGCTTTAAGCCAAAGAGAAAATTAAACAATGTCAGATATCCCCCCACATAACTACTAGTGTGTACAATGTAGAGAAATAAACAGAAAACAGTATCAATTCCTGTTACAGCCAGAATTCTAGGTCACTGTGTGTTAAAAACAAAGTAATATATAAAGAGTGTATTATATATGTAGTGTCACAAGAAGGAAACTTATAGTTTAAGGGGAACATAAAAGGAGGAAATAGCATAATAATACTATATTATGAAAAAATAAAACAATTTTTACAAAAGAAGAAGCAGAGCAAATTTTAGCCAATGTTTTCTAAAATGGTTGGAGAAAGCTCTGTAGATTTCAGACTATAGAACACACCTGTTTCCTTTATTAAGACAAAAGCTGTTATATACCTCTGCCATCAACATGTCCCCCTCCCCATGTGTGCATGTCTGTATGTATGGTTATCTACTGTAGTCAGGAGAAATGCTTGCACAGACCTGAAACTTTCGGACTCATGGAGCTATAGTTGCTTATCTATATCTTCAACTTTAAGAAGCCAGGGATCTTAACTAAAATGGTGTAAATTGGAAAGCACTTGTATCTGGAGCCAGATATAGAAATGATGGATAGTCCAAATTCTGAAAGCCACTTGCTCTCAACAGAATCCTGGGAATACTTAAATCTGTCATTTCTGAATCCAGTTCCAGGTCTTCACTAAATTTGTCTTTTTCTCATAGTGCTTTTCACTTATCAGTCATATCTTTAAATTTCAAAAGTGACCAAAAATCCATCTATAATGACCATCTGCCTTAGTCAGAGGAATATAATGAAAAGAATTAATATATACTAAAAGGGTATTTCTTAGATGAGCTTACCTATACAGAGTGGGTAGTCCAGTTCCCAAACAGACACAACTTAATACATATGAGCAACACTAAAGGAACTTGGCAAGGTGTGTGTGTGTTTGTGTGTGTGTGCACTCATGTGCACATGCATATAAAACAATAACGACTAAAACAGATTAAGTTGATCATGAATTTAGAGGGCGTATAGGGGACATAATTATTACAGTGTAGAAATGATGTGAATATTGTTCTCATACACGAAATTCTCAAAAAAACCATTTAAATTACAAGGAAAGAAAAACAATGAGGTAATAGAGTCAAAGGAGAATGCTTGGAGGATTTGAAGCTGAGACTTACTATAAGATGCTTATAAACTGAGTATAATTCAGTAAAGTATGAATGGTGATGAGTTCAAGATTTCAGAACAAACATGACTTTGAGTAGGTAAGAAAAGATGAGAACCACTATTCCACAGTTGATATTGGTCTAGATAAGAGTGCAACAGATGCTCATTTTAATTGGAATGAAGCAGCTGGGGCGTGAATACGTTCTTGTCGGAGCATGGGGGTTGTGCTGCCCAGTTCAAATTGTCAAGTCATTGCAACCAAACATCACCTGGGTAGAGAGTCTCATTCAGAGCTGTGTGTACAGGGTAGACCTGTCTTAGTTGAGTTAATTGATGGGAGAAGATGGAGTTCAGTGTGGAAGGAACTATCAGGGAGTCCTGAGCCTACAAGTGGGGCAAGCAAGCAAATGCATACATGCATTCATTTTATTCTCGGCTGCAGATAGGACAGGACCAGCATTTGAAGTTCCTGCCTTGACTTCTCTGCAGTGATATACTATAATCTGGAACTGTACTTTTCTCTACTAAGTTCCTTTTTTTTGTCAAATCATTTCATTACAGCCCCACAAAGGAATCTGGACAGGGACTTAAGTTGTAGCAGTTTCTACTAGCACTGAAATAACATCCTCGGCCATCAAGTGAGAATGAATTAAGGATGGAATTTTGGGGAGTTTGAAGGAACAGGTGGCAAATAATTATGTAGGAAAAAATAATAGGGAATAGATTTTACTAGGATTTGGAGTATGTATAAAACCTGTATGAAATTAGTCTCTGGCTGTATCACCCTGAATGTACCCAATCTCATCTAACCTCAGAAGCTAAGCAGGGGCTGGTCTGGTCAATACTTGGTTGGGGAACCTGTGTGAAATTAGATTTTAAGCATTAAAGAAAGCCTGCTTAGTACATCCTTTATGTATTTCTACCTTTCCTTAGTTAACTAACAAAACAGGTAGAGTTCGGATAGCGCACTAAGAGTACATAACTGAGGATTATTAAAGTCATGATCACTATCTGGTTATTGACGTGGTGGATGCTCATTGACAACCTGACTGAATTTAGAATCCCCTAAGGAATTGAGTGTCATTAAGGGTTGTTACCCAGGAGCTTAACTAAGGGAGGTCATAGCATAAATGAGGATGGTACCATCTTATGGGTTGAATCAAAGATAGAAAGTAGGAAGCCACATAAGCACAAGAATTTATCTCTCTCTCTCTGCTTCCTAACTGAGGTTGCAATGTGAGCAGATACTTTACTGCTACCATAATGAACTCTGTTACTTTTTAAACTGTGAGCCAAAGTAAGTTGTTTCTACCAGGTGTGTGTGTGTGTGTGTGTGTGTGTGTGTGTGTGTGTGTGTGTGTGTGTAAATAAGGAAAATTACAAATATAAAATGCTGGTTATGAAAAAAGGAGACTGTTCATTGTGAATATATAACCACATGACATGGAGGTGTTTGGAGTTGCTTTGTGGAAAGAACTTGGAAGAATTTAGACTTATGGGCCAGAGAAACCCGTAATTGCTCTTCTGATAAGAATTTAGCAGATCGAAACATTGTGATATTTTGGTTGAAATCTAATAAATAAAGTTTGCCTGAAGATCAGAGTGCAGGGCTAAGTTAGTAGTCAGCCATAGATGCCAGGCAGTGATGGCATATACCTTTGATCTCAACACTTGGGAGACAGAGGCAGATGGATCTCTGTGAATTCAAATCCACGCTGGGCTACATGAGATTCTCTCTGAATCAAAGAAATCAGAGTTCAAACAAATGTGATCCCAGCATTTGGGATCATAAGCCTTTAATCACAGAACTAGGGAGGTGGAGACAGGAGTGATATGACTGGCAAGAGGGAGGAATATAAGGTGGTGGAGACAAGAGTTCAGATGCAGTCTGAGCATATAGTCTGATGATTCAATCTGAGGATGCAGTGTGAGATTTCATAAAGAGAGCTGAATCCTTCAGTATGAGAATTTGTGGAGACAGGATCATTCTATTGGTCTGAGGTAGAAGTAAGAGCTAGTGGCTGACTGCACTGATTTTCTGATCTGCAGCATCTCCAAGCTTTTATTTTTAAGACCAATTAGAATTCATACTATATTAGAATGCTGGTAGAAAAGCAGGTACTGACATCCCAGCTTAGAAGGTTTCAGAGAGGCATGAGAACTCAACATCCAGTGTGACCTTATTGCCAAATCTCTGGCTATATGAGCTATGGAAAATTTGGGAAATCTAAATTCAAAAGTAATTGACTTTTGACTTGAGTGGCATAGATCATAACACCACAGTATTCAGATGAGTTTAAGTCTTCATAGAAGACTGGTATAGAGAAAGAAACTGAAATTGTTGAAGTGGTTAACGATATTAAAGAGGAACCCTGGACCAATAGGACAGGAGACTTGAAGGCAAGACCCTATCCCAAAAGACTCCATATTGTTAAAGTGTAATTTCATTAGAAAGAAAAAATAATGAACTGAAAATGTCCCTGAATGGGGTTTCCTGCTTAAAAACAAGCATCTTGGGAATTTTTCCATTTTAGCTGCTAAAGTACCCAGAGCCCACTAAATCTGTAGCATAAGTGGGACAGATAACGTTAATAACAATATTCAGTGGCCTGGACTAGGATGCATGTATTGCTGGTATGAAAAGCCCAACAGTTTCAGGGTCACAAAATCACTGACAATGGGTGGTGTGGGAGAATTGTCTGTATTCTGTCAATCATGTATTTTAATAAAACGCTGATTGGCCAGGCAGGCAGTATAGGCGAGAAAACCAGACAGGAAGTAGAAGTGATGCAATGAGAACAGGAGAATTCTGGGAAGCAGAGAGGTTCCTCAGCCATTCCTGTACAGACCACCGGAGAGGCAGCATGTAACCTGCCCAGCAGAGAAAGGTACGGAGCCATTATGGCTAACATAGATGAGAATAATGGGTTAATATAAGTTATAAGAGTTAACAAGAAGCCTGACCTAATGAGCCAATCAGTTTATAACCTAATGTAGACTCTGTGTGATTTTCCTTGGGACTTGCTGGCTTGTTGGGGTACTGGGTTGGACAGAAACCCCAACAAGCCAGCCCTCATGTTACAAATGGGCAGTATGTGGCTTTCAGGAAAAGAGGCTCTGAGAAGCCATTACATAAAGCTGTAAAAATGAAATCTAAGGTCCCCTGGAGAGCCTGGGAGATGCCAATACAGTAAGAACATCTTCCAAGAAGAGCCACATTTGTATAATGGAGTCTGCTCAACAGAGAAGTTATATATCTTGCAGATGACAGAACTGGAGAGATAGAGCTCTTCAAGGCTGATTCTACCAAGACCATAGATTTTGGTCATGGAACTTCAGAAGGTAGGGTTTTTCCTGCTACATATCAGTATTGTTCCAGCATAATCCTTCATTCTACATCTTAATTATTCTTTTTTGCAATAAGAACACTTACTTTGTGCTGATATATAATGTATAAATTTGTGGGGTGTGTGTGTGTGTGTATTTGTGAGTACTTAATGTATTTATTATACCATATACGTTCGGGAGCAATGAGAACACTTACTTTGTGCTGATATATGATACATAAATTTGTGGTGTGTGTGTGTGTATGTATGTGTGTGTGTGTGTGTGTGTGTGTGTGTGTGTGTGTGTATTTGTGAGTACTTAATGTATTTATTGTACCATATACATTCGGGAGACCTCTGAAGAAGAGGGCATTGGATCATCTGATCCTCTGTAACAGGTAGTTGTGAGCTACCATGTGGATGTTTGTAACTGAACCTGGGTTCTCTTTTAGAACAATACGCGTTCTTAATCACTTAATCTTACCAGACATGTGCTGTTGTGTATTGGAAGTACATAAGTTATTTTCTTGATTTTAGCAGGCTTCGGTAAGAGAGCATCTTAATTCTCAGAAGAGGTTTCTATTTTTTAGCAGTGTTGAAACAAATATACCATGGGGGCATTTGAAGGTGAGATATATGTATTTTGCCTTATGAAAGAGGGTTGAACCTCAGGAAACCAGAAGTAGAGTTCTATCTTTTAAAATTGGTATGTTGCATGTCCTGTTGGCAAGAACTAGACTGGTAATGGTTATTCTTCATTGGCAATTTGTGTGAATTGGAATCACCTAGCAGATGCGTCAATGAATTTATCTTTAAGTGTGTTTCCAGAGAAGTTTAAATGAGTAGGGAAATCCTACCCTCATCTCACTTGCTTGTGTTCTAGACTTAAAAAAAAAGTAAAAGCTAGTGATAAAGGAGTCTGAAGACTGGCATTCATCTCTCCGTGCTTTCTAACTGAGGGATATTATGACCGCTGCCTCATGTGTCCACCACTGTGCCTTCCTGTCAGAATAGAATATAGCATTTCTTAAACAGTTTACCTTTCCCTTAACTTGCTTACATAAAGTATTTTCTTACAGCAGTGGTAGAACTAAGTGATGCAGCAACAACCTGGTAGGTACTTAGTTGTATAGTCTCAGAACAGACTTTCAAATACAAAAGGACCAGCTGCATTGTGGACGAATGAGCATCAGAATGCCCTTGCATTCGTGGTTGATAGCTACAGCCACCTGTGTAGTCACTGATTCCTATGATTCTCATTTTGCAGGAACATCTTGTTATACATGTTGGCACTAGCACCTTGGGGAAAAAAAAAGCTATGTGTGGATCAGAAAGAAGTGTCTCCCCTGAGGCTCTCAGCTAGCTGCTGTTCTGAGATCGGACCCACTGCACATTTACATGAATCCTGCGATGTCTGCTCTCCATACCATATTAGCCTGTGCCTCAGGTCATAACTTAATTACATGTGTTAGTTTTAGTTCTGTTCAGAACAACGGTTATCTGACTTGCAATTTCCTCTGTCCCCGTGACTGAAAAGGTCAAGAGTTTGACTAAAGATAACTCACCCAGCCCTAATAAATGACAGGCCTTTTTTTTTTCATTTGCTTTTTTTTCTCCAAGCTACAGGCTATAGAACCACTGGAGCCCTATGTATGCCGTACTGATTACACAAGGCATTAGACAACTGGGAAAGTTTGGTAACTAAACCTGGAAGGCAAATATAGGGTAATTAAATGATGTGTTTTAAGGTCAGTGTTTATTTTTTCACAAAATGTAGAAAATCATCCTAGGAAATACAAACTTAAAAAATTATCTTTTTATCAAAACAGTAAGAGGAAATTTTGTTTTAGAAGGGAAATAAGCGCCCTTCTTTAACATGGAGGCTGGAACTTAGGGCATTTCTCTGCTGAATATGCATGTGTTCCTTAAAGCGACTCTCATGAAGTTAGATGAAGATTTTTTTTTCTACCTTTCTGATGTTAAGCACTTTAGAAGTAAGTTATTTTATTTGGATCTACCATAGCTAATTGCCAGAAGCAAAGACCTGTATTTTGAAATCTGTATTTTGTTTACAGCCTGCTTAAGTTCCCAAGTAAGATATTCACCTTTGCAGGCCAAGTTCTGGACCTAGGACATTAGCCTAGTAAGACCCGCAGGCACCAGGCTTTTAGAAACAATTAGCATTTCCTCTGTTAGTCAACAATCACAGACTGTCAGTATTTACTTATCAGCTAGGGATGTCTCTGGACCTGAATTCCAGCAGACCTGAGTTTCCTGACACCCTTCCTTCCCCGCTTTGCTCGTTTGCTATATAACTGCTTCTGAGGATGTAATAAATGGCGGTTTGATCAGAAACCCTGTCTTGCCATCATTTCTCGAGTTTCTTGTGCCCTTCTTTTCCTCTCCTCCAGATTTATCAGGGACCACCGTTCATATCCCGCTGGCCGGGATAGCTAATATGTTGTTGGTTGTTTATTATGCTAGTGCCTGAACGCCCTCATTATTTTCACATGATATTTTGAGTTACAGATAATGATATATTTTGATGATTTATTTTTACTTTTTATGTGTATGAATGTTTTACATGCATGTATGTATGTGTGTCATGAGTGTGTCTGGTACCCATGCAAATTAGAAGAGAATGTCAGATGCCCTGGAACTGGATTTATGAACAGTTGTGAAATAACATGAGGGTGCTGAGAATCAAACCCCAATCCTCTGCAAGAGCAAGAAGTGCTCTTAACTACTGCACCATCTTGCCAGCCCCCACATAGTGTTTCAAATGTTATCTTCTCCAATCACATACCTGCCAAGCAACAGAACCTCCTACAAGTATCTAAAATACAAGAGATTTCAGTATTGGTCTTAATTTTTTTCCCCATCAAATAACAATGTGGACTTTTTTTACTTACTAGAGGATGTAAGAAAATATCTAGAATTCAATATAATCCATAGCCCACTAGCTAATAATACAGGCTTATTAAAGCCAGACAGACCTTCATTGAAATCTTGTTCTTTATGATGGCTGTTATAGAACATATTTCAATTGTCAGACACTGTGTTTATCATATTTAAAACTGGTAGAATAAAGACACATAATCTGTTGATTATTTTTGAGACTACAAGAGATACTACATTTAATAAGCAGTTGTTTTTTAGTTCTGGGCAAAGAAAAATAGTATCAGCAAAGCCCTGTTTATGCTACAGAAGACTCACCATTTCTTTTAACTTGTGAAGCTGTTTCTTGATTTTTTTTCTAGATTGAGTATCTCACTTTTTAAATTTTTATGTGTTTATTTACTTACTCCATGCCCCGGTCTATTAAAACATAAAACACATCAAAGAAGGACATTAGCTTGCTCCGTATTGTACCTTCATTGATTATTGAAATCTCACAAGGACAACATTATGAGTCAAATAGATAATGCATAAATTCATGAATCCCAATGAGATAAAACAGAGGAAGAACATCTTGGTAGCCTGAACATTAAGGTGGTAACTGTAAAGGTAGCGAGGATATAACATAGGCAGCTGGGAAGCAGTCTAGGGTGGAAATGAAAGCTTCATTTCTGTAGGTCAGGAGCCCAAGTGAGACTTCTAAGTGGATCTTCTGCTCAAGAGTTCAATTACAGCAAAGCTTGTCCAGAACCAGATTGCACCAACAGCCCATGGAGGGAGTGTGTGTTTTCACTCTCCCTTATGAATAATCCATTTTCTTGAATAATGGATTCATGGAAGCTTGCTTCTAAAGTCAGCAAAAGAAAGGTAATTTCTAGAGAAATGAGATAAAACTTTCTGTGGTCACCTAATTATATCTATACAATTCTATATTATTGGTGATATACATTTGTTTAGAAGAAAGTTACAAGATCAGGGGGATAAGAAGTTATGTGAAGTCATGAATATTGAGAGACCGGGATCAGAAGGCCGCATCAGCATGTCAGTCACACATTCTGTAGAACAAAAAACTGTTATAAAAGTGCTGAAGCCGATGGAATAAAAAAGACAACTATAGCGTAACAGTCATTATGCTAAAACAGTATTTGTATGCACATAGTCATAAGAGTACTAAATCATGTGAACTAACAGTAGACATAACTAAAAGACCTATCTAGCTCTATAAACATACTAGGAATTTTTGGCCTGTGTGTGGTATATGTATGTGGTACACATATGTGTATATGTTTGTGTGCACACTGTGAAGGGGCACAATTGTGTGCAAGAGCGTGGATGTCAGGAGTCTATGTCAAGTATCTTCTATTGCCTGATGTGGTGATTTGAATTAAAAGTGACCCCACTGGCCACTTATTAAAACATGTAGTCCCCAGTGGGTTGTACTGTTTCAAGGATGATACAAAAACTTTTGGAGGCGCAGCCTTGCTAAAGAATGATGGTTACTGGGGGTAGAATTTAAGACTTTGTAGTCTTTTCCCACTTCAAGTTCACTCTCTGTCTTATGTTTGCAGAAGATATGATGATACAGGTTCCTGATCCTGTTGACATGCCTTCCTCAACATTATGGACTCTACTTCTGGAAGTATAGGAGTTAATGAACTCTTCCTTCTGTAAATTACCTTGGTCATGGTATTTCATCAAAGTAACAGAAAAGAGACTATTATAGTCTGAACCTCATATTTACACAATGGATTATTACTCAGCTGTAAAAAACAACAACATTATGAAACTTGCAGGGAAATTGATGGAACTAAAAAAAAAATCATCCAAGTGAGGGAACCCAAACTCAGAAATAAAACACAGTATGGACTCACTCATAAGTAGATATTAGATATAAAGCAAAGGATAACTAGGCTATACAATTCACAGCCCCAGAAAAGTGAGGCAACAAGAGATGCATGAATTGCCATAGGAAGGAGAAATAGATGAGATCTCCTGGATACACTGAAGGCGAGGGAGTGGGGACATGGGTATTGGGGAGGGGATAAGGAATGGTAACAAGAGGGAAAGGGATGATCAAATTCAGGAACAGACAGAGAACAAGAGCAATGAAAATATATCTTGATAGAGGGAGTCGTTATGGGTTTAGGGAGAAGCCTAGTGCTAGGAAAATTCCTAGGAATTCACAAAGACAACCCCAGCTAAAACTCCTAGCAATAGTGGAGAGGGTCTCTGAACTGCCATTCTCTTGTAATCAGATGTGTGACTACCCTAATTGTCATCCTAGAAACTCCAAAGAGTAGGAAACAAATGCAGAAATTCACAGTCAAGCACTGGTCAGAATCTGGGAGTCCAGTTGGAAGAGAGGGAAGAGGTGCTATATGAGCAAGGGAGCTTAAGATCATGACGGAAACAATAGATACAGCTGACCCTAGCTTGTGGGACCTCAGGGACTCTGGACCTACAGCTTGGAAGCCTGCTTGGGACCAAACTAGACCCTCCGCATGTGAATGACAGTTGTCTGGCTTGGTCTGTTTGTAGGGACCAGGATCTGTCACTGGTGCATGAACTGGCTTCTTGGAGCCCATTCCCTATGGTGGGATGCATTGTTCAGTCTGATTGCAGCGGGGAGGGGCATGGTCCTGCCTCAACTTAATGTGCCAGATTTTGTTGACTCCCCATGGAAGGCCTTACTCTTTCCGGGGGAGTGGAAAGTGGGAGAGAGGTGTGTTGTGGGTGGGGTTGAGGAGAGAAAGAAAGGGTGACTGTGGTATGTAAAATGGATGTATATGTGTGTGTATACATATATACTTCCTGTGTGTATGTGTGTGTGTGTGTATGTGTATATACATATTCTCTCTCTGTATATCTATGTGTGTGTGTGTGTGTGTGTGTGTGTACATATTCTGTAACTCACCTTTTTAGATGAGGTCTCTCACTAAACCTGGAGCTCACTGAGTCAGCAAGACAGGTTAACCCTTGGCTCCTCTCTCCCCACTCCCCAGGCTAATATTACAGACACATGCTGCCATATGAGTACAGAGGATCCAAATGTGGGTCCTTCGGTTTGCAGAGCAGGCGCCTTACCGATACAGCCATCTCCTCAGAGCCAATAGACCAGATTAAATATCTTATTTCAATTATTGAAAAATAATGAAACATAAAATTGTAAAAATTTTAGAAGATAACACATCAAAAATAGCTTGATCTGTTTGAAACTGATATACAACGAACAACAGAGATTACACATTCATTTAAAATGTACATAAAATATTCAGCCCTGTATCTTATACACAGAGTTATAAAACATTAAACAGCAGAATTGACTTTGACTTACCTAACAATACTCTGATTTAAAAAAAACTTTTTCATTGTTGTAGTTACGATGTCTGGCAGAAACAACGCAAGTGAAGATTTGGTTTAGATCATGGCCTTAGGGATTTTAGTCCATCATGATGGGGAAAGCCTGGCAGATTGGCTCTATCTTGTGGTGGTCAAATTGTAGGAGAAGGAAAGGCAGTGGGCCGCAGCTAGAAGCTAGGCTGTAATTTTAAAGACATGACCCCAAGTGACCTATTTCTGTCATAGAGGTCAAATATTCTAAAATTTCCACAACCTCCCCAAAGTGTGAAACCAATGGAGAATAAATGTCTACGTGTGAAACTCTGGGACTTACAGACTGAGTTCAAAACAAATATACCTAGAAATGGTAGAATTTAGGGTATGCTAACTGAATCTTATACTTACTGCAAAATATCAAAAATCACAAAACCTTGATACATATAAAAAGATAGATTTACACATATTTCAATAAACATGTCATAGAGCCCAGACTCCTGTGCACACATCTAAGAAATTGGTTCTCAAATAAATGTTGAGATAAGTTGATTTTGAAAGTAATACATTTTGAAGAAATGGCTACAAGAAAATAATATGAGATAGAAAAATAATAAGCATGTAAACTTTATATCGTATATATTTTCTGTATTTTACATATTTACATGTATAGATTTGTAAGCTTCATTTGCATGATTAGTATTTAAAAGTACCTCAGTTTGAGATGCTTAAATTCATTTTAATATGAATTTTTAGTCTTTAAAATCGCAACTATAGAAACATGAATAGCAATATGTGCATATGTATGTATATGTATGCACACAATAAATGTGAGTATTTGTGTGTACATGTCAACAAGAAGACATGCATGCTTTAAAGATTTTAAATAAGTGGGCTGTCCTTTGTAAATCCATACCTTAGGTACTTAAAATCATTATTCTCACGTGGTTAAAATAAGTATCACTTGTTGTCTAGTATTAGTAGTCTGTACCACAAGAGTACAGAACCTCACATAAATATTAACGAATAGGAGGATAAAGGAGCCACAGTGAAGAAAGTGTTGGCCTTGGTTAGAAAGACTGCAGAGGCAAAGGTCAGTATGTGTGGGGCATGAGATCCTACAGAGAAGTGGCTTTGTTGGGGTTGTATCAAAATGACTTTGTTTCCTTATAATATTTGTTCTTACACATAGTTATTTGAGATTTTCTTACTATTCTTATCAATATAATCTGCAGGTGGTTTGGTTCAGGATCTTCAAATAACTTTGGAGCATAAAAGCGTTTTATCAAAAAAAAAAAAAAACAGGAAAGAAAAGGTCCTCAGATTCTCACCTCTGTGTCCAGCACAAGAGAAAGTTATCTTCAGACTTTTAGCATGAATTCAGTTTTTCAAAAATAACCACTTACCCAAAGACGATAAGGCCACAAAGTTGCCCGTGGATTCAGACTTAATTTGGTTAGAAAATATGCGTGTTTTAATGACTATTACCATTCAGATAAAAAAAAATGAAAAACCTGGAAAAAGGTTTTTTTCGTTTTGTCTAAATATGAACAGCCATTGTCTTCAAATCCAGCTGTACTTAACATCCTACCATGGCAAAGTCACCATAAAACCCTGTAGCCTTGGGAGCTCAAGGGAGAGCAGAGGTCAGATCTTCCTATCTACAAAGTGCACACTGACGGCCCAAAGGCCAAAGGCTCCTCAATAGAAAGCATTGATCAATTAACTCTGATGTGTGGCCATTTTAATTGGCACCTTGGGTGCTACCTCAGCTTTGTGTTCTTAAAATATCAGTGTTCTCTTCATTATCTCTTACATCCACATTTAAAGCACACTAGGGTGCAGCTGTGGTTTCCATCACATCTCCACACAGCTAGCCATGCTATTCAGTGGACTAGGAGTTGAGAACCTTCTCACTTGTCTGTCTTCTTTGTATTCATTCTCCTCATGGTTTCTGGACCATGGGTTTGGAAAAATCTTTCTAGGGTTCTTTAATAGTGTATGTTCAATTTAAATTCAGCAATATGTTGCTTCACTTGTTAGCACATTCTTTACCATAGCATAGTTCTTCCACCTCAGTTTTACTTTGTGTAATATTTCAATTATTTTTTCTTTTATACATTAAGAGTATGGTGCCTATCAATTCATCTTTATATACTGAGTTCTTGCCTCGATATAAAAAAATCATAAAGTATGGTGCTAAAATATCCTACAATGACAGTATCTACCACCCAATAGTTCTGTGTTGGCACTTTCCAAGGTTATATTTAATCATGAAAATATAATGCTGTTTTTCATTTGTATTTTACTACTATTTTAAAAGATACTGGGTATCACTGGGTCACACTATGATTTCTATTCATTTTGTTTTGTTTTGTTTGGTTGGTTTTAGTTGTTTTACGGTTTTACTTTTTAATTTTGTTTTGGGGGAGGTTGTAAGGACAGAGTTTAGAAACAAGGGGATGGGGGGATGACTGGGATTGGAATGCATAATGTGAAATTCACCAAGAGCCAAAAATTCAAAATTAAAAGAGTCATTGAAGAGGAAAATATTCTTGTGTTAATATCAAACAGTTGTAAGTTTTGCAGATCTGTCAAGTTGTAGCTCTCATTGCTTTGGATTGGCTGATTCCTGTCTGAGGACAAGAATTTCCATTCTAGGATTAATGCAAAAATAAAGAACATCTTTATGAAGTGGTAAAATTAAGATTTTAAAAATATTTAATCAAGAATCCACTTGCTCTTTTCTGTTACCTTCCGCATTTAATCTATTGTTCGACTTTGAATAGTTTTGGGGTTTGGCAGATTTTTAAAGATAGTAAAGGGTTATTTCCTGTGCCATTTCAGTCTTTCATCATTTTGTGTATCATGGCTCCGTTTGCTGAGGGAGTTTTAAGCTTTGTAATTCTGACCAAACTGCTTAAACCTTCTGTACCTATTTCTTCATTCATGAAACAGTAAGATCTCAAGACTAATAATTCTTTCAGATCTCTATCGTTCCTTTTAAATCCCTACTGTCCCTCACCAATCCATAGTTAAAAGACTCAATATTTACAGGATTGAGGCTAGATAGCTTGGCTTTTTCTCAGTGATTACCTAAACCGGCGAAGTCACACCTTCCATCTAGAGCAGTGGTTCTCAAACTTCCTAATGCTGTGACCCCTTAATACAGTTCCTCATGTTGTGGTGATCCCCAACCATTAAATTATTTTTAATTACTACTTAATTACTGTAATGTTGCTCCCATAGTGAATCAAAATGCAAATATCTGTTTTCCAGTGGTCTTAAATTACCCCTGTGCAAAGGTTTCTTCGATCTCCACAGGGGCCGCCATGCACAGGTTGAAGCAACACTGATCCAGACCATTTCATACATCATATTTTAGTGTGCTGAATGGATGATAACCTTTTCAACAAAACATATAGTGGAATGCCATTTGATATCTAAAAATGCCTTTACTTTTATGTTTTCAAACCATATATTCCTTACAGAAAAATATAAATTTATTATATCTTAGTAAACCTGACATTCAAGTAAAGGGACTCCAGAGTAAAATAATTAGGTATCAACTTTTCTTAAAATGCTTCATTAAATTAAATGCCAACTGGCAATTTAGTCCCAGGGCTGGTTGTGACATTGCTATTAGCACAAGTAGCTCTAGATATTTTTTTTTGAGGTAGGAACTTGATTTCATGAAATATGTTGACAAAATTTAAATATGGGTACTATTAGTTAAATGATTAAGGAGTTCCCAGTCCATGTAGTATTAATTCAGATTACCTTGAGATTTGTGAACATAATAATGAGTCAATAGTTTGTCTAATTTAATTTTAACACTGTGATATCTGACACTTCGATAAAAGCTGATGTGACCTTAAAGGTTAATGATGGCATCTCTCATCTGAAGTGACATGCTATTTCAAGTTCCATAGTTGATCTTACTTCTTCCTTTTCATTTACTTATTTTTATTAAGTTACTGTTACACTAATGAAGCTTCAGTGAACTGTTATCTGGAATTGCAAACTTGGTTAAATTGATTCCAGAGTTTGCTTGATGAGCCTCTCCATTGTAAAAGAAAGCAACAGTACACTTATGATAATGGACATTAAGAGGTAGAGAGTTTTCTACACAAATATTCGTAGGCAGAAACTCTTGAGACACTCTCACATGGAAATTTTCAGCAACCAAGATAAGTTTTTGTTGGGATGTTTCACAATCATCCCTCTATCTCACGCACATTGTATAGTTGCATTCTAGGGGACTGTGGCCTTATATAAAACATGGTGCTTAGCTGTGTGAAGATAAAAGAAATAAGCTAGAATATCACTTAAGATGTTGACTTTATCATCTGCTGAGGGAAAAACATCAGATAGACAAGTCAATAAAATAGACTAAGATGAGTATAATCGCCTTAGAGGGTTGAAAAGAGTGGTTTTGGATTCGTGGACAAATGAGAATTTTTCAGCTAGGAACCTAATGAAGATCATCTCCTGACTCAGTCTCAGAAGCAGAGGAATTCAGAACTCCTTTCACTAAAATACATACTACTCCTCCTGCATTCTTTCCCACTTTGTATCATGTGTTACTTTGTATTAGAAGAGAGAGACACCTATGACTATGGATGTGTTATGGGTGGCTGTAGAGAGTAGAGAATGGTAGTTTTTGACTATAAAACTATAAACATATGTATCACATGTGGCCATTAGGAAAATGTTGCAAGGGTAACCTGCCAAAGAAACCCTATCTGAAGTACCTGGAAGAGATAGACTTGCTTGTAGATCTCCCTGATAACCCACATACAGGGACTGTGAAGGGAGAGGGAAGGCAGGGCTTCTAGAGTTTTACAGACTTAAAAATCCTGGAAAAGTCAGATTCATTGTGTTTCAGATCTTTGCTGAGATCTTTTTAGACCCCTCCCCTTTTCTTACCTTCTATGATTTTTATCTTCTCAAAGTTGCCATTTGAGAATTTCAGCTATCTCTTCAATGTTAAGATCAGGCAGAAAGGGTTGCTTTCAGCAAGAAAAAGCACATAAATCTTTCATTCTGTTTGTTGTTTAGGGTTGGGAAGTCCCTACCGTAGAGGACAAAGACCAGGACTTTCCCATTTTATAGCACTCTTCCTTGTGGTATATTTTCTAGATGACTGAAATTATGCAATATATGCTTGTTGGGAATGACTGCTTGGACTTAAAGATTTGAAACGAACAACTATTGAATGCATTTCTCCAAATCCTGAGTCATTTGTATAAGGTGTCAGATCCCCTTTGTGACTGTCCAGTACTCAGTTAGACAAATTGACTGAAAATAAGGACACTTTTTCCTTTTCCAGCCTCCTCATGTAGCTTTAATATGTTTTTTAGGAGAAATCTGTTGCCAGGGATAATAACACTCCCATGCAAAGAAAAGCCTAAATTATTGTAGCCAGAGCAGGACTCTTTTTTTTTTAATTATGATTTTTTTAAATTTCTACCTCCTCCCATTTCCCTCCCCCTCCCCCTCCATCTCCAGTCCAAAGAGCAGTCAGGGTTCCCTGCCCTGTGGGAAGTCCAAGGACCTCCCCACTCCATCCAGGTCTAGGAAGGTGAACTTCCAAATAGACTAGGCTCCCACAAAGCCAGTACATGCAGGAGAATCAAAACCCAGTGCCATTGTCCTTGGCTTCTCAGTCAGCCCTCATTGTCAGCCACGTTCAGAGAGTCCGGTGTGATCACATGGAGAGCAGGACTCTTTATGCTCTGACATCAGTGGCTTTTGCTTACCTATATGATTCGTTCTATGAAGTTTTTTTTTATAACTTTCAATAGATTTAATTTCCCATTGACTTGCAGACACACCCTCATAGTGTAAAATTACATGTAAAGGCACTTATTACAAATACTAAATGAAAATGATAGAGAGCCAGTTTCAATATATAATCATATTCTGTTTGGTTATTGTAATGGTTAGTTTTAATTATCAACGTGACACAAGCTATACTCAGCTGGAAAGAGAGTCCTACAGAGAAATTATTTAGATCAATTTGGCCTGAGAGCGTGACTGCAGGGAAAGGTCTTGATTGTTAACTGACAGAGAAAGGTGCAGCACCATTCTCTAGGCTTGGGGGATCATCTGTATCTTATATACTTTAAATAGTAATAGCTAATTTCTCAGTTTGTGAATTGTTTCCTCTGCATGTTCATGTGAATCTCCATCTTTTTAGCTAGAGAATGAGACATTCTGTTCCCATATTATTCGCAGCAAGGGTTCTCATGGTGGGGGCTTTCATTATCAGGAGGCAACTGGTAGAAATGAACTTGAACCCTAATTATGAAAACCCTGGTTTTGAGATTCTCGGAGTGGATATTTTCTAAGTTTTTGTTGTTGTTTTTTTTCTGTTTATGTAAGTGTTTCTCAAAGGATTTAAAAGATTTCCTGCTACTATTTGCATCAAAGTCAGATAGATGGGCACCGTTAAAAGCTAATAAAAGCCCCACAAGCTCTATTGAACTAGAACATCCATCCAGGCCCAGTCTGGAAGTTACATGCTTTTTCTGTATATTTCTTTTTTGATCTACCAGTTTTCTTTTGCTCTTTATTTTTCCCATGCTGATTTCCAAAAGAATTATTTTTTATGCATAATGATTTTATTTTGTCTATAGAGACATAATGAGTACTTGCTTAATTCCTTTTTGGGGTCACTCACAGAGTCCCATAATATAGAGACAGGTGAAGAAGACATGATGACTAACAACATTGTTGCTTTGTTTCTAGGGAAATAACCCACCAGACTGATTATTCTTAGCATTGGTTGTAGACAGGCAAGACTGAGATTAATGACTTAATTTTCTTTGAATGAATTAATTAGGTTTTTTAAAAATTAATGAAAGACATAAAGGAAAATAAGTTGTACTCATAACCAGTCAAAAATTCAAGGAACAAAACATCAAGTAGTTATGATATTAAGAGTTAAAGGAGGCATACACTAGAAGATACCAACCCAATCATTCAACCCTGAATATCTCACTGTGCATTCCACTCCCCAGTCCACTCTTTCAGCTCCTACAGGTTCCTTTAAAGTAAGAAACTTGCTGTGAGCAGGTGAGGGAATTTGTAACAGAACATGATCAAAAGCAAAATAGGAAGGAGAAGGAAAGCAATTACAGAGGGAGATCATTAATTGGAGAGCTTATCTCTTCAGTGAGGTTGGAATGTAGAAGCTGCAGGTGTTGTGAATTGAATTTCATGCACTCCTGTTGTTTGTGAAGAGCTGGCTGTGCATGGGAAGTGCTGAGTGATTTGCCAAAGTGTTGTAAGAACACCAGCAATCAAACAGCCACTGAGCTCTGAAAAGCTGGGATTGAGTGAAGGCGGAAAAACCTGAAGGCTAAAGGGAATTGGGACTTTTCACTGAAATGGAGCTTGACACAGGGGAAGTTCAATCAGTAATAACGGGTAGCGAAGAGAAAAGCAGTGTAGAGGGGATTGGAAAAGGACTTTTTATGATCCCATCTCATCAATCAAATTTGGAGTCCTGCTGTGGTTAAGTCTACATGGGCTTTAGGTAAAAGGCTTGATTCCGTTCTATGCATTCAACTTGCAAAAAATGGACTTCTTAGGAATCTAACACATTTGCTGAAGTCAAATCAATGTAGTTTTAAGCCCTCCACATATTCAAACTGGACATCAAAAACCCATGGAAGCAGAATACCTGGTTCCATTGGATCTTTATCTCTCCTCTAACTGCACACAACTGCTCTGATGAGCTCCTTGCCAATCTTTTAATAAACAAGAGCACCCATTGGCTGGAACTGAATGTCCCATAAGTGTTTTTCTTCATAGTTACAGAGTGATGGTTAATCTTGAGTATCAATTTGATGGGATCCAGAATCATCTAAGTATATCTGTGAGAGATTTTCTAAGTTAGTTCAATTAAGTTCGGTGGATCTATGTTACCTCTAAATAGCACTATTCAGGGTATGGTTTTCTGACTGAGAGAAAATGAGAAAGCTAGCTGAGCATTACCATTCACTGGTCTCTGACACTTGACTACAGATTCAATAGACCCAGATTCCTCCTGCTCCTGTTTCAATGATCACTGTTGCCTGTGGGCTCATCCCTAAACTATAAGCCAACATAACTGTGCCTTCCTTCAGTTGATTTTGTCACAACAGTGAAAACACATACTGACCCAAACTCAAATGCCTGCTCTGATATCAATTCCTCTCTAAAAGAGGCCGCATTCTCAGGTGGCAGGGTGGTTTCTACCTGAGCACTCTCAGCTCTTTTCTGGCATGCACCTAATCACAAGCTTTTTTTTGCTCTCCCAGACTTTCCTTACTGGTACACTTTGACATATAATATAGTGTCTTTTTCCAGATTCTACATTTTTGGGAACATTTTCTAAGAACCAATTTTTTAAGATAAACTTTTGTGATCTTCAAATTAAATAGTTTTACATCAGCTTATATGTTGACTTTGGCACTTAGATTTCTTCCAGCATTCGTCTTCCTCCCTAAACTGTGAGCTTGGTGGAGGCAGCAGTCTGTTTGGCTGGCATCTTTTGGATTCCTGGATTCTAACATCCCCAAGATACATTCAGTAATTGTTTCTTGATTCTATTCACTCTTGTATATAAAAGAATTTTTTCTTGCTGTAAAGAAATTTACTTCTTAGATTTTCCCCTCAGATAACCAGATACTTAAATTAGCATGAAAGGACATGAACTACTGAGTCTTAAACAACTAAACAGTAAAAATAGAAAGTATAGCACAATTTCTCTGACATTTTAAAGCCAGAAGCAGTCTCTCTCTCTCTCTCTCTCTCTCTCTCTCTCTCTCTCTCTGTGTGTGTGTGTGTGTGTGTGTGTGTAGAGGGTGCTGTCAATGCCACTGTTGCTTATTTAGTAAACACCTGGCCTCCATCTGTCAGATACCAGAGCATGCTTAAAGTTGTGAACTGAAAAATGTCTCCAAACTGCCTGCACATTATCTCAGCTGAGGGTGAGAGAGCAGTGTGTGTGTGTGCGTGCGTGTGTGTGTGTGTGTGTGTGTGTGCCTGTGTGTACGAGTGCACTCATGCACACACAAAGTCATACCCAGGTAGAGATTCCCCAATCTTGGCGCACACACTATTGAATCACTCAGATAAAAATAAAAACCCATTTCTAATTTTTGTAGAAAATAGACTCATGAGTCATTGATAACAGAGTAATGGATAACAATTACTCACAGGGTATTTTTAGAGGTTGTTTAAAGATTCATTATACTGATGTAGGCCATCACCCCAAATCCTCAGGAAATCAGTTTGATGGAGGAAGAGAGCATCATTAGTACATTGTTTCTGGGAATATTCTTAGAAAGAATGTATTACTGAACACAGAAACATTGGAGATTAGTGCTAGGCTCTTGGTTTCATTTAATGCTTCCTTTCTGGGACTTATAATAGTAGAAGTCAAATGCTCGTAGCAAACTGTGAAAATACTGAGGGATTTTAGTCAAGTGAAATCACATACAAATACAACATACACAGAAATAAACGTAAATACAGAAGTGCATTTAGGACTTTTTTTTCCCCGAAAGTCAAAACTTTGTGACCCGTTGATTGAGATCTTTGTTTAGGGGCTTCTATTTTGACACAGAGACTTGGTTAAGTCCTTCCTGCTGGGGAACACTAAACCATACTTTAGAAACTTATGCTTCCCTGGAGTGAGCTACACAGTGGTTGACTTCAGCATTGACTGAAGGTGAGAGTTTGGACTCGGTGAGGTCAGATTTTTCCATCAAGTGGGACAAACACATATTTATAATGCTAGCTCTTGATATAGTTTTTGAAATTAGAAGCCAATTGGTTCCCTTCCTCCAACATCCCTTCCTTTCTTCCTCTCCTTCTCTCCCCCTACATCTCTTGAAATAAAGTATAAGAATTATCCCTAGAGGCTGCTGACAGGCAATTTCTTGGTAAGTAGACTCTAGCCCCACCTCCACCACACACACCTATGGAGATTCCTGCTTGGCAGCATAGTAAATTTACTTTCAGTGTTTCAGCTCAAAATAACAAGGAAATAAGACAAACTCTGGATGATATTGGCCAAGTTAGAAAAAAATGGACAATCAGCAGAGGGGGTTTCTTGGGAAACACATTCTTCCAAAGATGAAAGGAAAAAAAATGTAATAACTATTTAGGAAAGTATTGGCAAATTGTAAGCCGGAGGGACATGTGAGAACATGCACTTTCAATTAAGGCAAACTTTAAGTACAACAATTTATGCAATAAAATTTGCAAAAACAAACAATTAGATTGCAGTGGCTAGAAGACTGGGGAAGAAGGTGAAGACTGTGATTTTATATATAAAATATATATAATATATATATGGGGAGTCTATAGGTTTGTCTGAGGAACATCCAGATTAGTGTTCTCATCATTCAGTTGACGTTACATCTGAGTCTATATTAAATTGCTAATTGGTCCATAAATTTTCTCATGTCAAATGTTTGCAGGGCACATGGAAAATTCTCAGTAAAATTTTATTTTTCTAAGGTTTGCTCATGGGATGTTACTCATGATTGTAAGCTTCAAAACTGAATGAATAGATTCTTGTTCTTCTTCCTTTAGATTTCTTCCCTCTCAGACTGTAGACATAGTTTAATGCCTTTATGTAGTTCTTCAATCCCACAATCATCACATCACCTCTGTGGCCTTAGTTTCTACCCTTATAGAAGGAATAATTTTAGAGCTTCATGAAGTGTGAATTTTATGTTCCTCCTCTCTGCTTAGATATAAATCTGATTTCTATGATTTCTTCAGCTCTATTCACTCTGAAGACATGAATTTCTCTGAGATCATGCTCATCTGGTATTGCCTGGAAAACATGTAGAAGTGTGTAAATCCTATTATGACAAGGAAGAAATAATAGAGAAGTGTGGACTCACTGCCAATAGTCTAAGACCCAATTCTCGGTTTCTATAGGTTGCACCTAAAAGGCAAGGGGGCAGGTGTGGAGTTATATCTACCTCCCTGGCTCTGGGGTCTCATGGAGTTTGATCTTTGTCTGGATGCTTTATTTGTAGATTAGCTTTCCAACCTTACCCATGCATCTTTTCTAGAAAGAGTTAAAAATTCGAAATCAGAGAGCAAATATCATATCCTTGGTAGTTCAGGCCAAGAACAAATGCAAGAAATCATGTGAAGAAGAATTGTATTTCTTTATCTTATAATGCATCTTAGAAAGTAGATACGTTCCATCCTTTAGTCTTGTTTGCTGTGAAGTGTGTTGTAGGTGAGGTTTTTCATCTGAACTTTCAGCTTCCCAATAAATGACACAGATATTTATTATTAATTATAATGTTCAGTAGATACCTTAAGCTTATTATTAATTAGTTCTTACAACTTAAATTAACCCATATTTCTTATCTATGTACTACCATGTGACTAAATACCTTTCTTTAATGCGGCATATTCATCTTCCTTCTCTCAACATCTGCTGGTGACTCAGCCCACCTTTTTTTTGGTGTTCTCTCAGTTTGACACTTCCATCTAACCTCGTCCAGTCTAGCTATTGACCAGTTGGCTCTTCATGAAATCAATGAGAGTGATATATCTTCACAGTGTACAAAAAGTTATCCAGCAGTTTACTAAAGTGTGGGAGAACGAAGAACATGAAAGACGGGGTTTGCACAGAATGAAGCTGGTCTTGGACATCCTGCCTTCAGAACCATAAGAAAATAAATTTCTGTTGTTTAAGCTAACTAGGCTTTGTGATTTTGATATGACAAAGAATCTGGTTAACGGAACTTGTTAAGAAAGTTGCCATGGTTTGCTTCTGTTTTATTTTTTTTGTTGTTGTGTTGTTGACAAAGAGCAGTATTAGAGTTGTACTATAACAGCCCTTCTGTTATTCCATAATTATTTTCAAAATCAACTCTAATTTAAAATATAGTCCTGGTGGGGTTAAGCTTTTTCTATCAATTTGGAAGAGGCATGATTTTATCTATTCAATTGACAATCTCTCTATTGAGTTTCCTTTTCCTTTGACATATGAAAGAAAACAGAATAACGAGAGTCATGTGAATGAATTGTAGAGCATGAAACTGTTAACAGCTGTGGTTTGGAGTTGCCCTTTTTAGATTCCTACTTAGGATTCAATCTACTCAGCATAGTCCATAGAAATTTCTAGCCAACCGTGTAAAAGCAGCATTAAATTCTGTGTTACACAGTTCAGCTTTCTCCCGTATTTGAGCTACAAACAAAACAATCTTATTTGTTTTTCTACCTATTTGAGACTCAATAATTATTAATAACTAAAGTGTTTCCCCCTCTTTGAAAATGAACAGACTTCCAAATCAACTATTTACTACATCACTTATATCCTTTGTCTTCCTGAGTCTCTGTCATCCAAGAATCCTTCTCCTGCTGCATTTCAGCATCAACTGTATTCTATTGCTTCAACGAAGGCTTATATATAATATCCTAAAACAACCTTTCCAATTATCAATCTAAAAAAGTTTTGTGACATCTCAAGTTTACAGATTGCTTTATCTGTGTACATGCCCTCACAATATGATCATATCATTATCTCTATAATATTGTTATTTGTATTATTCTGTTCTATATACATCTGAATATTATACAAACACAGTCATAATTTTTGAATTCGTTCTTCTTGTTTAAAAGTGAATATTTATTATTCCTAGGAAGTTTTCATGAATGTCCTTAGTTAACTATTAGTCTATCATGTTGCCATGGAAATTAGCACACTCTCACTGTTCATTTACTCATTCTTATCTTAACTATATTCTGAAATCCAGGAGGCAAAACTTGCAATAATGTTCTTCTCTTTGTTCCTTGAGTGTAGGAGAAGACCACTTGTTGGTTCCCGGATGTTTAGCCCCAGAATAATCACACAGAAACTGCATTACTTAAATCACTGCTTGGCCCATTAGCTCTAGCTTCTTATTGGCTAACTTTT